>NW_026713376.1:0-26933 GCF_029784015.1 Lycium ferocissimum | reverse complement strand
ATATATACATATGTGACAATTTTGAGACGACGTCTTGCCTTTTTGTATAAGTTCCTTATTATGCTAGTTATGGACTGATTATAGCTAACAGGTATGTATGCGAGTGTCCAACTCGGGCACTAGTCACGGCCTACGGGGTTGATCGTGACAATATATATTAATATATATATATATATATATATATATATACACACACTCAGACACACACACACACACACACACACACACACACACATATATATATATATATAATGTTATGTCCTGTATTTTGTACATTGGGACAATTCGGGTTAACTATGATAAGTTAGGGACAAAACCATTCCGGGATACAGGTCGAGACTTTTGACCTTCGATTTGATTTTGAGACATAAGTTGTTCATGAATTTGTTTGCATGGGACAATTAGGAAAAATTTGGGACCAAAAGTGGAATTGTTGAAAGTTGAAAATCATGCAATTTGAGGCCTTGTGGCCGTGTGGTCTTCAAATGGTCCCACACATTGTTGTGGCTAATTTTAATTGGTCCAACCCATGTGTGGGCCATGGACACTTGGACAATATATATGTGATCATAAAAGATGACCAAGTAGTCATCTTTTCTATTCTCAACACTTAGAAAATAAAACAAGAACTTTGAGAGCAAAAAAAAGGCCATTCGGCCAAGCCTCTTAGAAATTGAAGATCAAATTGAGCCATCCCAAAATTATTTCGTTGATGCAAATCCACTAATTGGAGGTCCCTAAGTAGCGTGGAAGTGTTATTCGGGTCATCCAACCATCCGTTTTCATCCTTGCAAACCCTAGTCTATTTGTGAAGTTGAAGAAGAAAGGTAAGAATTAATCATGTTTTATGTGTTATAAAGGTTGTATGCATGTTGTAGTATGTTAAAATGGATGAAAATCATGAGATATGGCATGTTGGAGTTGAGGTTGTGTGTGTAGTGTATGGCCGTGTGTGTGTGCGTTGTGTTGTGTTGTGTTGAAACAATGAATTAAAGTCTAGTTAGCATGTTGTGAGTGTTGTAGAGTGAAGAAATGGATGAGAATCATCAATATGTATATATGTAGTGTTGGCCGAAAATGGGCCATATTATGTGACAAGGAATGGATTAATGTTAATTTGTATCTTGGTAGTTGTCGTTATGAATTCTATGTTGGAAATGAGAGTTTAATGACTCAAGATTGATGTTGTAATTGTATGGGCTGATTTGGAGAATCATGTGTATTTAATGTAATTTTTATATTTAAGAGAATAACATTGTTAGAATGTGGATTGTTGGTGCAAATCATGATTTGGAAGTAAGGGATGTGTTATGGATGTGTTCTCGGGTTGGGGGCTGTTTTCGGGTGATTTGGAGTATTATTTGGGATGTTTGAAATGTTGTATGAATTGCTTAAAACGTGTTTGAGTATTGTTGGTATGGGTTCGAGTTAGTATTTGAATGTATAAGCGTTGATGTTGGCTTGAATGTAAGATGTTGAATTGAAAGTATTGAATGTTGTCGAATGATGTAAAAGAGAACTATTAATGCTATATTGCCTTTCGGATTGGTTATTGATGTTGCTAGGTTGGTTGTTGTTGTTGTTGTTGTTGATTTGGCCGAGTTAAATTCTCGGGGTTGCTCTATTTATAGGGGAGTGCTGCCCAAATTTCCGTAGAATAAAGTATTAGTTTGGAAGTGAATTCTTAAATACCTTTAGCTAATGTTTGGCATATTATGACGTATTTGTAGATCTTAGAGAACCCGAAGTTTGAGTTTGGACTAGCTTCGAGATCGGATAAGGTATGTAAAGCTTACCTCCCTTCTTTTGGCATGTCTTAGATATGGCTAAGTCATGATATGTTATGAGCTTCGGGGGTAATTCTATTCTTAAAAATCCGAGTACGTTTTTGAGTCGTATTTGCTTTTGATGTTGGCATCCTTATGTGGACAAGCTATGGTTTATATGTCTTTGTATGATTGATTTTCAAAAGATGCATAAAAGTTGGGTTTCCTTTCTTAAAAGAGTTTCGTTCCTAAACGATTTCGAAAACTACGAACGTCTGTAACTTTCACAGACAGAACCGGATGGCTTTGATATGCTCGTATATGATTCTATGACGTATAAGGACTATGATTTTCATGGGCGGGCCCGACTTGAGTCGACACCTTTCCGTGGGCCCCGCGACTTTTCTTATGTACTTCTGACGATTTTTGAAAGGATATGATATGACTATTATTCCGATTTCAAGTACGATCAGTTTACTTATCTTTGAGTTTGTAATAATGATTTGATAATATATGATAACTATGATTTTCGTAGGCGGGCCCGGATTGGGTTGACGCTCGTCCGTGGGTCCCGCGATCTTCTTCTGTATAATTCTAATGGCTTTTGAAAGAATTCAATATGGCTATTTTTTCGACCCCCGAGTATGTTTATGTACTTATCTGTTGAGTCTGAAATGAGGATTTTATGCATATGATTTTGATATGTGACCATGGTTACTGAAGTTCGGTTTGATACGTTCCCGAGTAATATTCGGAGGAAATTTGATTTAACTATTGTCTTGGTTGAAATAATAGTTCGCTTTGGTTATTCTATTGAGTTTGTAATAAAGATTTGTATGCATATGGCTACTTACGATTACGCTCGTGCGTTACGTCACATCTTTCATCCCGGATCCGGGCCGGTTGTTATCGTGCGCACTATTCGAAGTATGATGTGTTTCCGAAGTATGATGTGATACGAAGTATGATATGACCAGGTACGCGAGCCCCTCTTGGTCGGGTGCACCGTGTATAAATGTTATGATGTGTGACGGAGATGTTCGGAGATATAAAACCTTCGAAGTATGATGTGTTGTGGCGTCCGGATGGAGTGGCGACCACGTTACCGTCCGCCGGGTCCCATTGCGGACCGTATGTGATATATGATATGATGTTTGATGATATGATAATCTGATACGATATGATATATGATGGCGTGATGTGATGTATGATTATTATTTTATTTATGGATGGGGCCGTACGTTCCTCGGCGTTATTATATTATATACGGATCGGGTCGTACGTTCCTCGGCATTATTAAATGATATATGGATCGGGCCGTACGTTCCTCGGCACTATTATTTTATTTATGGATCGGGCCGTACGTTCCTCGGCATTCGGTTAATGTCAGTTTATATGATATGTTCTATTTTCTGTATATGTGGGACATAAACGTTTTTCAAAATAAAGCTAAACATTTTGGGCATCCTGATGGTTATATTTGTCCTCTTGCTTATGTATGATTTGTATTTCGGATATAAGTACTTTGGTATTTGGGTTATTATGCTCACGTTCGTACACCTTACTTCGGTTATGACTTCATTTCGTACTTCGCTTTGCATACTCGGTACATATTCCGTGCCGACCCCCTTTCTTCGGGGTCGCGTTTCATGCCCGCGGTACAAATACACGTTTTGGTGATCCCGCGTAGGATTTCCATTACCCCGTTGTTCGGAGTGCTCCCATTGTTCGGGAGCCGATATTTGGGTATATACTCTTCCGATGTATATGTTTATGTTTATTCAGGGTACGGCGGGGCCCTGTCCCGTCATCTGATTCTGTTGTTCTGTATTAGAGGTCTGTAGACATAGATGTGGGTTATGTACAGTTTTGTTCGGATGCGTGAGTAAGTTGTGTTTGGGCGGCCCATCCGCCGTGGCAGCCTTGTCGGCTGCGTGTATGTATGCTTTGCTACGTTATGTATATTATGATAGCCTTGCGGCGCACGTAGGTATATATATTTGTATGCGTCGGTTTGGAGCCACATGCCGATTTATGTACGAGTCGTTTGTATGCCGAATCTGGTCAGTGAGCGCGTATGGGTGCCCAGCTCGGGCACTAGTCACGGCCTACGGGGTTGGGTCGTGACATATAACTTCTAGAGTAAAACATTCCCCTACTCGCTAACTTCCTTTCCCATATCAAAATCTCCTCATTGTCTCTTACTCACCAATTTATAAATTGTAATATTGTATTTGAGTTCTTAATGTCAACCTTCCCTATGTCTTCAATAAATCTCAATTCTCCGAAATCTCGAATGCAACTCATTCCATTTCCTTTAATTACTAATCATTTTTTCACTCCAGGGTTCTTTCCTTAAATTAAATTAAAATCATTCTAAAACTTCTGTTTGAAAGCATCCAATAATTGTTCTGTCAATCATGACTTACCAAGCATCCGATTGCCACTTTTTCCCTTCATTCTTTCTTTGTAGCATAGACATTCAAACAATTCAATTTGTAAAAAAATTGGCAGAGCTTCCTCTATACTTCTTACTACCCCATTCCTGTACACAGCCCAGAGAACACATCCGATGCCTCACAGGGCGATCACAAATACCCATAACATCTAGCTCAAGTTCTTATATCAAAGTCTATAGATATCAATAAGGCAGAAAACATACCTTTCGGAGTATCAACTTCAATTCTCATCAATTACCTCATAGCGACATAATCAACTGCTTATCCACAATCAAAATATTTAGGGTTAGAATCAGGGACATCACATACTATAATTTAGCTCTACGACACGATCTAAGATGAGAAAGAAAGGTCAATCATTCCAAAATTCCCTGTAGCCGCTTGTTTATAAGTGTGGCGCGCTTCACACCCATAAACAAGACTCTACTGGACACAGCTCATAGACATACCCTAGGACGAACTGCTCTGATAACATTTTTGTCACGACCCAACCAGGGGGCCATGATGGGCAGCCGGAGCTAACCTACTGAGCACCTCTGAACATACATCTTATAACCATCTCTAGGTGGACCACAAAGATAACTCATGAGTATCATGGTCTGTAAGGGCACATGCCACAAGATAACGGCACATTTCTATATAATCATCATCAACTATGCCCATCATCACAAGCCGACAAGGCTGCCAAAATATTATACAACAATATGAATGGTAAGGTTATGGGACATCTAGCTACATACATCTATCTACGAGCCTCTATATAGAATATAAAAATCCATAATAACGGGCAGGACTCCGCCTTGCCCAAGTATATACACAAAGAGCAATACCAATAGACTACAGCTTCGAAGAAAATGGAGCGCTCCTGAGACTCCGCTGATGAAGCCCCTAAGGATCAGATCCGCCTACCTGTCTACCTTTTTGGTCTCTTTAACTATTTAACGCTTATCCTCCCAAGCTCGTAAATCTCAAAATTCAAGAAAATTTCAATTCCATGGTTACTCCACCTTAAAAATACTCACCCAAACATCTTCAAGAAGAGGAGACAAGTGTAGACCTCCCTTGGAAACCTTAACCACTTTAATCTTAACTTTGATCCTTGATTTGGGCTTGGAAATATGTTGGAATATGTTTGGAGAAGTTTCTAGGACTTCCTAGGACTTGAGGATATGTTAAAAATGAAATAAAAGTGATCCAAATTTGTCATATAGACTTGTAGGAATATATGTGCATGTTGTGGAAGTTGAACGAAGATTCTAGAGGATTTGGGATATGTTTAGACTTTGGATATTGGATGAATGTTGTGGGAAGTTCTAGAGAGGTGTGGAGATGAGAAATGGTTAAAAATGATGAAAAATAATGAGTTAGAGGGGTATTTATCGGTGTCTGGGTCTGGTTAGGCTCCACTGGGCCGAATGAGTGGGCCTTAAGCGAGTTTCTAGAGAATTCGCGTAGATTAGCAGGCTTCTGGCAGTCCGTCTTAAAACGCCCATAACTCTCTACTACGATGTCATATTGACGAACGGTTTGTTGCGTTGGAAACTACACTCGACGAACTTCATTTTAGGCTCTTGAAACACCTCAAAACTCCTGATATCCCAGGAGATATACCTCTCTGAAGTTGACCAAAAATTTCTGTCCAAAATTTTGACAAATATTTTTGTAAATTTTTGACAAACTTATTTTCTTCGATTTGCTCTATCCCAGAACCTTTAGACACTTTTTTAACACTTGTTAAGAGTACTCATTAACCTTATAAGGGCCCCATGACCTCTCCGAGCTTACTTTGGTTTGTGAGCGACGTAAAAATTTTTGGGGTGTAACATGTTATCATCATCAACTGTACATCAGACTCCGCGTTTTCAACTGTGTATTATCATAAATACATATCACGATTCAGGTCTACTCCCATTAGCCTTTCTTTCTCCGATGATTCATGGCACCCTAAGGTAGAATTTAGTGCAGCAGGTATCACAACACAACAATTCAGGTAACAAGTCTAATCACAATAACAGGGCAACAAACGACAATCAACAGCACGAGTATATATTAACTCCTTCCTTCCCATATTAAACAAATATACCTTCTATTCAATACATAAAGTAATGTCGACAAGCCCACTGTCACGACCCATTTTACTAGGCCATACGGGCACCTATCATTCCCATTATTGTTACGCCTCGAAATTTTTTTTGTTGATGCACAGTGAATAGACTAACGAAGAGCACGAAGTATATGATATTTCAATAAGTAAGGAATGACATTTGATGACCCTAATTAAGATTTCAAAGACATTCGAGGTAAGAGGAGAAAGTTTGCCAAGAGAAGGCAAGGCATACGATATGTATCGGAGAGGATTTACGAGTGATAAGTTAATGATGCTTTGGAAA
This sequence comes from Lycium ferocissimum, assembly GCF_029784015.1. Taxonomy (NCBI): domain Eukaryota; kingdom Viridiplantae; phylum Streptophyta; class Magnoliopsida; order Solanales; family Solanaceae; genus Lycium; species Lycium ferocissimum. The sequence goes on along the minus strand of NW_026713376.1, from coordinate 20,318 downwards.
AGAGTTATAACATCCCTTAGATTGTTAATGAGGTGATAAACAAGTGTTAAGAAGGTTCCATAAGGATTGGAGATCGAACGAGTCAACGAGAATGAGTTCGGAAGAACAGGGCATTATACGGCCCAACATACTGGCCATATAAATTATACTGGCCGTATGTTTGGCCGTATAATCAGCCCAGATGGCCAGCCTCCTTTGGACCAAATCTACGGCTAGACATACGGTCAGTATAATTTATACGGACCGTATGTTGGTCCGTAGAAAGTGGTCGGGACAGATTTTGTATTATTAATAAGGGGTCCAAGTTTATTTCATTTCATTTCCCTTTCACTCCCCTTCTCTCTAGAACATTTCTCCACACTTCTCCCATAAGAATTCAAGAGATATTAGTGATCAACTTCATCAAACCAAGTGAATCAAGTGTAAGAAACCCATTAAAGTTCATCCAAGACAAGAAATCCAGTGGAGGTGGAACTAGGGTTTTGTTCAAGTGAAGTGTTTCCACCCAAGGTTTATTCCTACACCATCTAAGGTAAGTTTTATGGTATTTTCATGTTGTTTAAGGTATTGAGAAGTTGAAACACTTGGATTGTAGAAGAATATAGAAAATGGGTCATGAATGTAGGAATAGTGTCATTTTTTAGTAAAAGCTTGGATTGAGTCATGATTCTTGATGTATTGTGATTATGGTTATGTTATAAATAATGTTTAGAACATAGGATAGACATTGCATATAAATGAATGTAATCATGTGCTATGACCATGGATATGGATGATTGGAAGTGAATTGATAAGTAAGGATAATGTAGGTGAATAAAGACTATTGTTATGATGTTGTGAATGTTATTATTGATGTTTGGGAGTTGATATATGATATGGAAGAAGTCATATAAATAAAGGAGATGCTATCCAATTTTCTCTAGCTTTAGTCATGTATGCTAGCTATCGATTTTCTAATGTTAGTATAACTCTAATGAAGGTAGAAACGCGAGCATTGAAGGAAAATGCGCATGTGATAGAATAGTTAAATGGAAAGGTATGTAAGGCTAACCCTTCTTTCCTAAGGCATGGTTCCTTAGCCAAATATATATTCTTCCATGAGCCTATGATGTCCTCCCAATGATTCTATCTTTAAAAGCTACTAAGCTCATGATTCTCGATATGTTACGATTGTACTAAATTCCTTATATGATGAGTAATCCTCTAGGGATAGATGTAATGAACTATGATAGAAATGATGCTAAAGATTCTTACGGGCTTTTATGTATATGTGCCTATGTATGGCTATTATGAAACCCTGAGCTTATATGGCCGGGTAGAATATAATATATATATATATATATATATTGCGCGTGCACCACTGCAGTTGGGTACGGACAACCCTGAGCCTTGGTAGGGCCAGGTATGTGAAACACCGAACCTTCATGGTCGGGTATGCTATGTAAATGATATGTATATGAATATGAATATGTATATGAATATGAAAATGGATACGAAATGTAAATGAGTACGGATATGAATACGGATACAGATATGGATGTATGTATGTACACAATCACGCATTAGAAATGGAAAGTCCCTATGAAAAGCAAGTAAGTGTTTATAACGATGATACTACTATCTCCTGTCCTATGCTATTTCTTATGTTGTCTATTATGCATTCATAATGATGTTTATCATGCTTTACATACTCAGTACATTCTTCGTACTGACATCCTTTTGTTTGTGGACGCTGCGTCATGCCCGCGGTGTGGCCGGGAGACGATCGATCCATAGCTTTATTACACGGGGACTACGTAGCGGGCTCCATTTCATTCGAGCTACAAAATTTTGGTATTTATTCTTTTGTGTACATATTTATGGGTATGGCGGGGTCCTGTCCCGCCTATATGATATGACATAATCTCCTAAGAGGCTCGTAGACATGTGTATATGGTTAGATGTATTTAGCCTTGTCGGCCTATATTTTGGGTATCATTTTGTTAGCCTCGTCGGCTTATGTACATCTATATGGGCATTGTTATTGATGACGATATATATGTATTGTTTCCCAATGGAATTAGTGTGAATAATGGATGGAAAGTATGATTTAGCTATGTGGCTCACCTAGATGTAAATGTGAAAGTATGATAAGAGGTGCCGGGTAGGTTAGCACCGGTGCGCCCTCACCGTGGTCGCCACAAAAGTGGTATCGAGCGATTGTCCTAGGTATGTTTACGAGCCGTATCCTGTAGAGTCTTGGTTATGGGTGTGTTGCGCGCCACACTTATAAACAAGGGCTGCGGGCATTTTAGGAATCAATGCCCTTCTTTCTTCATAAGATCGTGCGATAGAGCTATGATATAAGAACTTCCTTCTCCTTAACCGTGTGTTATGTATTTCAGAGATGCCTATAAAGAGAAAGGCTACGGCAGCCCAAAAGGGCAAGACAGTGGCAGAAAAGCGGGCTGAAAGAGCACCGCCAACAGTTGTCGAGGAAAGTGAGTCCCAGAATGCGGCTCAATCTCAATCCTCTCATTCAGTGCCTATTTCTGAGGAGCGTGAGGGAGCCTCAGCCCCAGCTCCAGCACCTCTGGCTCCTCCACCGGATGCTTTAGGCCAAGATGTAAAAGAGGCCATTCATTTGCTTACTCAATTGGTTGCTGCCCAGACCCAGCAGCAGGGTACAGGGAAAGGTTATAGGGCTGTTAGTGCAAGGGTCCGTGATTTTATTAGCTTGAACCCTCCGGAATTCTTTGGATCAAAGCCGGATGAGGACCCTCAGAATTTTATCGATGGTATGTTGAGGACACTTCGGTTGATACATGCTTCGGACACCAAATCGGTGGAGTTAGCATCCTATAGATTGAGGGATGTTGCGGTTCATTGGTACACGGTTTGGATGGCTTCACGGGGAGCCAATGCGCCTCCCCCGGTATGGAAAGAATTTGTAGATGCCTTCCTCCGACATTATTTGCCTCCAGAAGTTCGGTGACCTAGAGCCGATAAGTTCTTGAATTTGAGGCAAGGAAGCATGAGTGCTTTAGAATATAGTCTCCGCTTCAATTCTTTGGCTAGGTATGCTTCGGCCATGGTAGCGGATATGGGTGACCGAGTGCACCGGTTTGTGAAAGGCCTAGGGCTACATTTGATGAATAGGTGCTTGACTGCGTCCCTTCAGGACAATATGGATATTTCATGCATTCAGGCCCATGCTCAGAATTTAGAAGAAAGACTACAACAACAAAGAATTGAGCGTGAGCATGATAGAGGGTATAAGAAAAGGGCCAGATCCTCGGGTCCGATGAGTGAGTTTAGAGGCGGGCACAAACAGCAGATTTCTAGGCATTCAGGCCATTTTATGACCAGTGCGCCTCCACGATTTTCAGGCTAGAGATTTGATAGATCTACTCATTCCGGGCCGAGTCAGAGCTTTTCGGGATCTCAGTTCAGGGGTGATTCGGGTCAGGCGAGACCACCCGTGCCACGATGTTCCCAGTGTGGGAAGTTACATTGGGGTCAGTGCCAATTGGGTACAGAGGTTTTCTATTCATGTGGTCGACCAGGCCATATGATGCGTGATTGGCCCTCAGTTGGTGGTAGAGGTAGGACCCAGCCTTCAGGGTCGGTAGCCGGATCTTCGTCATCCATACGCTCTATGGGGCCAGGTTCACATGCGCCGATCGGCAATGGTAGAGGTAGAGGGAGAGTCCCCAGTTCTAGCGGCCCTCAGCACCGTATTTATGCTTTGGCTAGATGGCAAGATCTTGAGTCTTCTCTTAATGTTGTCACAGGTATATTATCGGTATTTTCTCATGATGTATATGCTTTGATAGATCTGGGCTCCATATTGTCATATGTTACTCTGTATATTGCGGGTCGTTTTAGTGTCAAATCGGAGTCGATCAAACCTTTTGAAGTGTCTACACCTGTTGGTGAATCGGTAATAGCCAGTCAAGTGTATAGAAATTTTGTAGTTGTGATCTGTGATCATCATACTATGGTTGACTTACGTGAGTTAAAAATGGTGGATTTTGATATTATTATGGGCATGGATTGGTTGGCTTCTTGCTATGCCAATGTTGATTGTAGAATGAAAATGGTTCGTTTCCAATTTCCGGGAGAACCAATTTTAGAATGGAAAGGAAATACTGCATCACCAAAAGGCAGGTTTATTTTTTATCTTAAGGCAAGGAAAATGATCACAAAAGGTTGCATTTATCATCTTGTTTGGGTTCAAGATGTAGAAGCTAAACCGCCAACTCTTCAGTCAGTTCCCGTAGTGAACGAGTTTCTGGATGTATTCCCGGAAGAGCTTCCAGGCCTCCCTCCCGAGCGGGAGATTGATTTTGCTATTGATGTGTTGCTAGACACCAAGCCTATATCTATTCCTCCTTATAGAATGGCTCCCGCAGAATTGAATGAGTTGAAGGAGCAATTGAAAGACTTGCTTGAGAAAGGCTTTATTAGGCCTAGTTCATCCCCGTGGGGAGCACCCGTATTGTTTGTCCGAAAGAAAGATGGAACTTTGAGAAAGTGCATTGACTATTAGCAACTGAATAAGGTGACGATTAAGAATAAATATCCTCTTCTGAGGATTGATGACATATTTGACCAATTACAAGGCGCCAAATGGTTTTTGAAGATAGACTTGAGATCCGGGTGTCATCAAGTGAGAGTTAGGGAGAAAGATATCCCTAAGACAGCCTTCAGAACGAGATATGGCCATTTTGAGTTCCGGGTGATGTCATTTGGACTAACTAATGCACCGGCAGTGTTTATGGATTTGATGAACGATGTGTTCAGACCCTTCCTGGATTTATTTGTGATTGTATTCATAGACGATATCTTGGCGTATTCGAGATCCGAGGCAGAGCATGTGGAGCATTTGCGTACTGTCTATAGAGTTCTTCAAACTCGAGAGTTGTTTGCAAAATTTTCTAAGTGTGAGTTTTGGTTGAACTCAGTGACATTTCTGGGGCACATTGTTTCAGCCGAGGGTATTCGGGTAGATAGCCAAAAGATTGAGGCCGTGAAGACTTGGCCAAGGCCCACAACTCCTACGGAGGTTCGTAGCTTTCTGGGCCTAGCAGGATATTACAGGAGATTTGTTGAAGGTTTTTCTTCTATTTCTGCGCCACTCACAAAGATGACCCAGAATTCAGCAGAGTTTCAATGGACAGATGCTTGTGAACATAGTTTCCAAGAGCTAAAAGATAGAGTGACTTCTGCCCCAGTCCTGACACTTCCAGAGGGATTGAAAGGTTATGTTGTTTATTGTGATGCTTCAGGCATTGGGCTAGGCTGTGTGTTGATGCAACATGATAAGGTGATTGCGTATGCTTCAAGGTAATTACAAAAACATGGGAAAAATTATCCAACCCATGACCTTGAATTGGCTGCAGTGATTAATGCATTAAAAATGTGGAGACATTACTAGTATGGTGTTCATGCGGATATTTATACAGATCATAAGAGCCTTCAGTATATCTTCAAGCAAAAAGAGTTGAACTTGCGGTAACGACAATGGTTGGAATTACTAAAAGATTATGATGTTGATATCCTATATCACCCCGAAAAGGCAAATGTTGTGGCTGATGCTCTTAGCCGTAGATCCATGGGAAGTTTGTCTGATGTACCACCAGAGAAAAGAGAAATGGCTCATGAGCTCCGAATTAGCTAGCTCTAGGAGTTCGAGGAGTGGACTCGGTAGCGGGGAACTACCATTCGGAATTCGAGCCGGCCTCATCGCTAATAGTGGAAGTGAAAGAACGATAATACGAAGATCCCATGCTAATGCATTACAGAGATACACTCCCTCAGAAGGAGAAGTCATCATTTGAGATTGCAGGAGACGGAGTTCTCCGATACCCATATAGATTAAGTGTTCCTGACATGGCAGGATTACGCCACCAAATATTGAGAGAAGCCCATTGCTCCCGTTATTCTGTCCACCCCGGAGCAACGAAAATATATCATGATCTTAAGTCTATCTATTGGTGGAATGGGATGAAGAAATATATAGCAGAATTCGTAGCTCAATGTCCCAACTGTCAACAAGTGAAAATCGAGCACCAAAAGCCGGGCGGATTATTGCAAGCTATAGAAATTCCAACTTGGAAGTGGGAAGTAATTAACATGGACTTCATTACAGGCTTACCCCGTTCTCGACGTAAGTATGATTCTATATGGGTGATTGTGGATAGACTCACGAAGTCAGCCATTTCTTACCGATCGAAATTACATATGTGGCAGAAGATTATGCAAAGCTTTATGTTAAGGAGATAGTGCGACTTCACGGTGTTCCAGTATCTATTATATCTGATAGAGGAACTCAGTTTACAACTAATTTTTGGAAGTCCTTCCAAGAGGGTTTGGGGACTCAAGTGAGCCTTAGCACGGCATTTCACCTGCAGACTGATGGACAAGCTGAACGTACCATTCAAACTCTTGAGGATATGTTACGGGCATGTATGTTAGATTTTGGAGGTAATTGGGATGATCACTTACCACTCATTGAATTTGCTTATAACAATAGCTATCATTCTAGCATCCAAATGGCACTGTATGAGGCTTTATATGGGCGAAAGTGTAGATCCCTAATTGGGTGGTTTGAAGCAGGAGAGACTAAATTGATAGGGCCAGACTTGGTCCAGCAAGCCATAGAAAAAGTTAAGCTAATTCAAGGTCGTCTATTAGCATCCCAAAGTCGTCAAAAGTCCTATGCGGATAATCGTCGAAGAGACTTAGAGTTCCAAGTTAAAGATTGGATATTCTTAAAGGTGTCGCCGATGAAGGCGTTATGAGACTTGGTAAAAAGGGGAAGCTTAGTCCCCAGCACATTGGTCCTTATGAGATTGTGCGCACGGTAGGCAAAGTGGCTTACGAATTAGATCTACCTCCTGATTTGGAGTCAGTTCACCCAGTTTTCCATGTCTCGATGCTTCGGAAATGTGTTGGAGATCCTAGTAGGATCGTGCCAGTGAATGATGTTCAAGTGACAAAAAAGTTGACTTATGAAGAGGTACCCGTTGCCATATTAGATAGGCAAGTACGGAGGCTTAGAAACAAAGAAGTGGCCTCAGTTAAGGTTTTGTGGAGAAACAATAACCGAGAAGAACTGACATGGGAAGCGGAAGAAAGTATGAAATCCAAGTACCCGCACTTATTTCATCCCCTGGAAGAGATCCAAGATGAGACATCAAGATCATGAGGTATGTATGTTTTCCCTTTTATGCATTTGGGTCGTGTGTGGCCAAACTCTATTACTATTATGTTGTGGCCCTGTGAGGCATTGTTATTATGGGCTGTTGTGACAGGATGGTAGTGCCATATTACAGGGCAAACTCTGGCGAAATTTGTATAGCATCCCCGAGATCTTAACATTCGAGGACGAATGTTCTTAAGGGGGGAAGAATGTTACACCTCGAAAAATTTTCCGTTGATGCACAGTGAATAGATTAACGAAGATCACGAAGTATATGGTATTTCAATAAGTAAGGAATGACATTTGATGACTCTAATTAAGATTTCAAAGACATTCGAGGTAAGAGGAGAAAGTTTGCCAAGAGAAGGCAAGGCATACAATATGTATCGGTGAGGATTTACGAGTAACAAGTTAATGATGATTTAATGATTCTTTGGTGAAGAGTTATAACATCCCTTAGATTGTTAATGAGGTGATAAACAAGTATTAAGAAGGTTTCATAATGATTGGAGATCAAACGAGTCAACGAGAATGAGTTCAGAAGAACTGGGCATTATGCGGCCCAACATACTGGCTGGCCGTATGTTTGGCTGTATAATCGACCCGTATGGCCGACTCTCTTGGACCAAATCTACGGCCACTTACATACGGTCGGTATAATTTATACGAACCGTATGTTGGTCCGTAAAAGTGGTCCCGGACAAATTTTGTATTATTAATAAGGGGTCCAAGTTTATTTTATTTCATTTCCTTTCACTCTCTCTTTCTCTCTAGAACATTTCTCCACACTTCTCCCACAAGAATTCAAGAGATATTAGTGATCAACTTCATCAAACCAAGTGAAACAAGTGTAAGAAACCCATTAAAGTTCATCTAAGACAAGAAATCCAAGTGGAGGTGGAACTAGGGTTTTGTTTAAGTGAAGTGTTTCCACCCAAGGTTCATTCCTACACCATCTACGGTATGTTTTACGGTATTTTCATATGTTTTAAGGTATTGAGAAGTTGAAACACTTGGATTGTAGAAGAATATAGAAAATGGGTCATGAAAAGCTTGGATTGAGTTATGATTCTTGATGTATTGTGATTATGGTTATGTTATAAATGATGTTAAGAACATGGGATAGACATTGCATATGAATGAATGTAATCGTGTGCTATGACCATGGATATGGATGATTGGAAGTGAATTGATAAGTAAGCATAATGTAGGTGAATAAAGACCATTGTTATGATGTTGTGAATGTTATTATTGATGTTTGGGAATTGATATATGATATGGAGGAAGTCGTATAAATAAAGGAGATGCTGTCCAATTTTATCTAGCTTTAGTCATGTATGCTAGCTATTGATTTTCTAATGTTAGTATAACTCTAATGAAGGTAGAAACGTGAGCATTGAAGGAGAACGTGCAAGTGATAGAATAGTTGAACAGAAAGGTATGTAAGGCTAACCCTTCTTTCATAAGGCATGGTTCCTTGGCCAAATATCTATTCTTCTATGAGCCTATGATGTCCTACAGATAATTCTATCTTTAAAAGCTACTAAGCTTATGATTCTCGATATGTTACGATTGTACTAAATTCCTTATATGATGAGTAATCCTCTAGGGATAGATGTAATGAACGACGATAGAAATGATGCTAAAGATGCTTATGGGCTTTTATGTATATGTGCCTATGTATGGCTATTATGAAGCCCCGAGCTTATATATATATATATATTGCGCGCGCACCACTGCAGTTGGGTACGGACAACCCTAAGCCTTGGTAGGGCCAGGTATGTGAAACATCGAACCTACATCGTCGGGTATGCTATGTAAATGGTATGTATATGAATATGAATATGTATATGAATACGAAAATGGATATGAAATGTAGATGAGTACTGATATGGATGTATGTACACAATCACGCCTTAGAAATGGAAAGTCCCTATGAAAAGCAAGTAAGTGTTTATAACGATGATACTACTATCTCCCATCCTATGCTATTTCTTATGTTGTCTACTATGCTTTCATAATGATGTTGATCATGCTTTACATACTCAATACATTCTTCGTACTGACGTCCTTTTATTTGGGGACGTTGCGTCATGCCCGCTGGTGGCCAGGGAGGCAGGCTTGATCCATAGCTTTATTACCCAGGGACTACGTAGCGGAGGTATAACTTTTGGTATTTATTCTTTTGTGTACATATTTATGGGAATGGCGGGATCCTGTCCCGCCTATATGATATGACATACTCTTCTTAGAGGCTCGTAGATATGTGCATATGGTTAGATGTATTTGGCCTTGTCGGCCTATATTTTAGATATCATTTTGTTTGCCTCGTCGGCTTATGTACATCTATATGGGCATTGTTATTGATGATGATATATATGTATTGTTGCCCAATGGAATTAGTATGAATAATGGATGGAAAGTATGATTTAGCTATGTGGCTCACCTAGATATAAATGTGAAAGGATGATAAGAGGTGCCCAAGTGGGTTAGCACCGGGTGCCCATCGCGGCCCTCCGATTGGGTCGTGACAATTACAATAGGCGAGCCCTTAACCTAATATAACCAATTTAAGTAAAGGCGGAAGAAATAAATATAGAATAAGTCTCAAATCATCCACATAAGATAAAGAGCGGAAATACTAAATACAACCCCATAGATCGGGTTTCGTCATACAAGAGCACTAACTACATACTACGAGTCTGAAAGATGATAAAGTCACATAATACAACTGTCTCGAAATAAGAGTAAAACAAGTAAGTAATGGAGAGAACTTCCGGGCAGCGGCCGTCATCGTGCTCCCTCTGGAATTACTCGACAGAAGCCTCACCAATCATCCCCGAGGGACAAGAGTGGAACCTGTTTAATACTCTGTATCTATAAAAAAAATGCAGCAAGCATAGGTCAGCACAAAACAATGGTACTGGTAGGTATCATCGGCCGACTAAGCATAGCTGACATAATTCAGATAATAAAGCAGGATAGGCAGATATATCAACAAGTATAAATCATACATAAGCTAGAACCAAGTACACATCATCACCTAAGTTGAAGCATCTACTCCCCAAATGTTGCAAGTCTCAAATACTCAGTCCGAATCCATACATCACAAGTACGTCACAAGAATATCAAGTACATCACAATAGAAACCAAGTGCAATGCAATGCAATAATGTATGAAATGTATATGCAAAGCAATGTTGTGTACACATGTACTCCGAACGGAAATATTGACGTCTCGGTAGCACAACCCATAGGGGACCCATGAAGTCCATGTACTATGTCGCTCCATATCACACAGCATAGAGACGACCTTTCCACCCTTCACGCCTGCCGACCATCCCGTATCACACAGCATAGAATGGTCGCACAATTAGTATAAAACCTACCAAGTATTTCAAAACACATAGGCCACATCGTCACCGCCCTGTCAAATGTGCCTTATAGATATTTATGCAAGATGAGTGCTCAATGTATGATTCAAGTATTCAGATGACAATAACAAGATCTCTTATCCATTATTATCTCTAAGTAATTCTCCTCAGAAAATATCATCAAATTCACTAGGAAACCCTAACAAGGCTCGGTAAACGTGTCATACCCAGAATCTGAGCCAAAACGCATCGAACCTTTAAATATCTTCCTGGAAATATAACCATAGACCATCCTGCTTAACTCGAACCTTGGTGACCCTAAATGAATGCACAACTCTCAAGTATTACCAATGGTAATTAGAACCGAATTCGAATTTCGAAACCAATCACAACCATACCACGCATAACAAATCCTGTCTATCTCTTTCGACTCCACAAGTTGAGTCCTATCCATGTTATTAACTTAGTACCGAAGAGTTATACCTTACGATTTCAGTCTTCATATTTCTCAACCTTTACCCGATGCGCAATTCCGATACAACCTCGACTTTCGGCGCGAAACCTAAAGCCTCATACAATAATTATATAACCATCGAACCTCTCGTAGTATCACCTTGATATGCTCGTAAATTCTTCAAAATTCCCCAGTCGTACGCTGCCGCTCTAAATCTCACGCTATCACCCCCAAGTCTTTTAATAACCAAAAGCGCTTAGCCAAACTGTCCAGTCGATACCATTTGCAACATAAAATAGCACCATGAGTATGGTCTCACCTCGAAAATATAACTCAAGCCTCACATGATAGGAATTTCACAATCCTTTCTCTTTAAGCACACTAACTCATTCACTGTAGAATGTTACAAACTTTTCCAATAATGTACCCCCACGTCACTTCTCATATATCTCAATAAGTCGGTTCACTGAAATATGTTTCTCACTACTCGCGGATCACGAACCTCACAGAACTCTGTCATATGACACAGTCCATCCCTATAGATTTCCTTCTTAAGTTCTTACAACAAGCACATCTCAACTGGAAAATGCAAGACGACGACACCACAATCCATACTGGCCCAAGAAATCCCCAATATGTAACTTTTCTTATCAATTCCCAATAATCTATACCTTTTCTCGACTCGTCAATTCCCAATTTTTCTAATCAATTCACGATCATGAATACCATATTCAATCCTCGAATCCACTCAGTTGGATACCACATACTCATAAGTTCTGCAAGCTACCCGAATCAATCCGGGATATAGGATTATACCGCGCAGTCTGCGCATTAGAGTTTTCTTAATGCTTACAACTCAAAATTGAACCCTTTCTAAATCCGATATCACACAACAGTCTCACTAATATCCTTATGTATCTAAGCGTCCTTGCCCGAATTGCATTACTCAATTTCCAAAATGTTATCCCGAACTCAACTCAGTTAACCCATCATTGATCTACCATCTCAAGTATCCATGTTCACTAATCCCTTACTCAAATCCTTAAAGTTACTGGTCCTCAAAGAATCCCCTCTTGCCTCAATTATCGAATCTGAATACCTCTAACCATTTGCACGACTACCCCTTTTTAGTTAGTCACCCAAGCCGAGTAATAACACACTAATAAAGGGATCTAGTCGATAACACAATGAATACAAGGTTTCGAACCTTAGTCCACCACTAATCTCTATTTAGTCTTTGACATAACCGAACATACAACCCATCCATAAACTCTTAAGCCCACTCTACACTGTACACTGAAACCAAACTCCCACGAACCTTAATATCCCGAACCGATAGCAAGATGCCTCATTGTAATCCTTCAGTTCCCGTATTTCATTTCAAAACACTTTTATCACTATCAACCAATAAACGCTCAAATCGAAGTGTGGTAACCAGTAACTTCCCAAGTCATTAACTCATCGCAAACGCCCATAATTGAAGTCATTTCTGTCAGTCAATCATTAGCCTCTCAAAACCCTACAACCCAGTCAAACTTTACCGACCAATGATGAGACCATATCATTCATTTATTAACGGAGTAGTCCTTTAACATTAACGAGATTATACAAAAAATGACCCTTAGCACCCATCATAACCTTATTATGACAACCGTGTCAGATACTAATTTTTTCCTTCCCAATCACTCGAAAAGTACTCATGCCCAAAATATTCTACGAAGTCTCACTTCGCTATATGCTTTCCACCAAAGTCTTCATTCATGTCCTTATAGTCAACTTCCTTTCTTTATTATACGCCATCACAATACGTTGCCCACATTCGATGTCATCACCGAACTTACTCCTGTTCTCACATACTGAAGTCTAATACTCTACCATGGCTGAATCGTCAACCAATCATTGGTTCACCAGTGTCACGCATACCATCACCAAGCCTTGACTAAGCTAAAGTCAAACCAATCATATCATCGAGCAACCCACTATAGTGAAGCCATAAATGTAATTGTCACCTCCAAGCAACCCAATGCTGAAACATGGAGACCCTGTACCCCTCTGAACTATCTTCTAATTCCTCATGAACTTCCACCATAAACGAGTCTAATCACAACTCCACACAGCAACCAAGTCTAGTCGCGACTCCACACAATCGAAACCTCAGACCCTAACTGGTGACTGAACTGAATCACGCATCCAAATGAGGACAACACATCTCGTACCATTCTACAGCACATCATAGACCAACCGTTCGCGTAAGAATTTTAGGATGATCTTCCACCCTACGGGGGTGATTGAGATAAGAAAGTTAAGATACCAATTGGAATCGACTAGATACCAATTTGAAGAAAGTCGCACGAGAGAATGAAAGAATTCTAAGTTTCCTAAATATCTTTGTCACACCCTAGCAATGGTAGGGCATGACGGGCACCCAACTCTCATCAGAGTCGAGTGAACCCTTAGACATTCGCTCTATCAAAACCTATCATTTCAAAAAACTATTAAAAATATGAAACTTTTCTAAATAGAAATCATTATCTTTATAACGATTATGAAAACTTTCAATCAAATAAATACTTTAAACCAATTGAAATCATCTAAAATACATACTCTTTTAAAATCCACAAATGACTCCGACATCACTTTGTCGACATCTCAAAAAACATACCACGGGACACCGTGCTCGCGAAGTCTCTAAGAAGTAAACCGAATATTATGAGTCGGACGGGCCCGACATACCCATAATTATACATATCTATACATGACTCGGCACCGGCTCCGAACGAGGTGGAACTTGCCAATCCTACCGACGTCCAAGCATCCTAGCTATACACTTAACTCGGCTAAATAATCTGGGGCTGTGGGTGCAGCGACCCCAGGCAAAAGAACGTCAGTACGGACAATGTACTGAGTATGTAAGGTGGTAACGAATCATAATCATAATTTGACTTAGGACAGAAGAAATCATAATCTAACTCAATACACCGTGCCTTTTCGCCGGAAGAAACATAAATGTGCACACGAAATCTCAAAACAATCTTTAAGTAAATAATGCAATCTAACACATACGCCGCTCCGACATGTTAACGTAATGGTCCTTTCGGACAGCGCTTCCGCTAGTATCACAACAATCCCTTCGAACGGCCGCTTCCGCATAATAATGATGGCCCCTTCGGCACTGCCTCCGCTTAATAATGATGGCCCTTGGTGCAGCTTCGCTTAATATCACCATCATATCAACACAAACTCAATCCACAAGTATCAATTTCAATTCATATCATAAGTCACTAATCAATTCATCACAATCCAGTTATTAGCCTCACTAATCAATTCATCACAATCCAGTTATTAGCCTTAGTCTTTATAAGAAGCTATCAAATTTGTATCTCACTAGACTTAGGCGGACATACTTCCAGGTTTGAGGATAGAATTATTATGAAATTCTTACTACTTATATTCTACTCAATTTCATCTTATTTCCCTACCCAAAGAATAAATGATCATGTCAATACAAAGGGATGATACTATGGAATGTAAACATAAATCATAAATGAAATGAAGTAGTAAAATCTCGCACCCCCTTCGGAGTGGTTTTGAAAAACAAACTTTATGTTTTCTTTAGTATAAAACTCATTTCCTCGAAATCATTAGTAAAACCATATACACAACTCAACGTGGCACCTTATGGGTATTCCCTTTGGAACAAAATAGGAGTACAATATCAATAAGACATCACAAGAAACATTTATACCTTACTCATCTAAGAATGAAATCATATGGAGTACATATAGAACGAATAACAACAAGAATCATGCCAAAGAAGAAAGGTTCGCCTTACATACCTTGTCACTTACGTGATTAGCTTAACTTATGCTTCCAAACACTGGTCAATATACAACCAAGGTAAATGAAACCGTAGACAACTTGAAAGAGGTTCATATACTTCTCTAAGCTCGTAATTAACTTCCGTAAATTCGGGCAAAGATTTTCCTTGTAATCTTCGTTTCCCTCTAATTCCAATTCAATTTAACAACACAATCAGAAACCAACAACAACAAAAACCATTTCATATAAGATTTTTTAAACTCAAAGCATCAACTCACAAAGATATACACCAAAACAGCCCGGTATACGCTTTGTATACGATATCTTCATACACTTTATTCTCCCAAATTCAAGAACAACAACTTATCAACAACATCAACAACAATATCAACAATCATTTTATATCAATATCCAACTAATTCTATCCATTTAATCATACCAAAACATCCCCCACCATTTGATATCCAAAAATTATAACCGAACTTTCAATGTCATTTTCTCTATTCTAACCCGTCAAATTTATCAATGATCATGGTAAGAACATCATTAAAATCTTAGACATACCTTATATGAGCAGCCACCACGAAAAAAACATTCCCCAAGTTCAATTTTTAGCTTAAAACGACCGTAACAACTTGTACTACATTTTACTCGTCACGAGCCCCGGAATTCGGAACCTTGAACTTGATCAAAACTTGGTTTCTCTCTCTAAGATCTCTCTTCCCTCTCTCTAAAATATTCTGGACCTTTGGTATGAAAAATGAGGCAGATAAGGCTGAACATTTCCATTAAATTGCAAGGGAAGTGGGCCTGACCCGACTTGGAATCGGGTTGGGCCGAGCCCACTGCCCAACTTGACCTTTCTGCCTTAAAATGTCCATTACTTTTTATCCCTATGTCACATGCATGCCCATGACCTATGGTTGGAAATTTATTTCAACTATCTACAACTTTCATTTTTGGAGTTTTCCCCAATTCCCAAATAATGATGGGGTTATGGCCTCCCGAAGTCAGATTATCCGAAAACGTAACTTAAAAACATCTTTTTGGAGGGCTTACACTTGGATTTCTTGAGTTGTGTTTAACTTCACATATACCGTTCATATAACTTTTCATATGTCTTTTATAAAAACCCCATCATGTGGGCTCCACCTCAACTTACGATCACGAGGGCTATATATCTTTTAACGTATCATTCCAAATAATATTGTACGAATTCCAAATATCATACTCATGTTATCCTCATGCTAATACAGTAGAATTTCATCCTTTATACTTGTAATATTTGCTCCTCCTTGAGCTCACACTAAGCCGTCTGCAGCCTTAGTAACGCGAAATTTTCTGGGGTGTAACATCCTTCCCCTCTTTAAAACATTCGTCCTCGAATGTTAAATGAAGACTAATACTCGTATCCAATTCCTATGCTTATTAATATCACTCAACCCTTCACAATTCCTAAAGTCCTTTTCAATACTTATCTTTCCTCTATAAGCTTCAACTTCCCTTAACCTCATTGATGCTTTCAGTTATATTGATTTCTATAGGGGACACATTACTTCCTTTCTTCAAACACATATAATCATGTTTCTTTCTCTTCCTTGTTTCATTCTTTACTCGTGTAAGCTAAATTTTTTTTAATACTACCTCACCTCTCGAATGACTCCTTGCTTATTATTGCTTTCGCTCTTAAGTCTCTTCTCATAATCTGCTCACATTATTCAAATCATATTAATCTTAGTTCATCAACCTTACTTCTAATCCCCGAGAGAACTTATCTTAACCCTCGACTCACTTCTATATCCTCGAGTAATTTCAACCTAACTCTCAAACTCATTCTGAACCCATCTTATAACCCTCCTTTCAAAATTCGATTTACAACTATTATTAACCTTTCATTCTTCAGTTTACACTTGTGTATCTTACTAATCATAGCACACATATATATACTGATCACAATCAATTTTTAACAAAATTTTAGCAGAACTTACTCTGTAATTTGTACTACCCACCTCTACACACTAACCAACAAGCCTCGCTCACGGCAACAATCAAAATATATCAACAGCCTCACGGGGCCACAATCATATTACAACACCCTATACATACCTATACAAATGCTCTTCACAATGGCATTCTCAATTCGATAAGAAGAATACCTTTCTTACTGAAATCCTTAACCTGCAAAGACTTACCTCACATAGCAATCATTAATCATCAGAGAACTTACCTTTCTTACGAACAATTCTAATTTTGCAATCATAGCTGCACTTTACAATCACTTAATCAAAATTCAAATCTTAAAGTTAGTGGCAAGGATTTAAGGTCTATAACACATCTCTATAGCACAATCTATGATCTGAATGACGGGAAACCATCCTAGATGCCCTGTAGCCTCTTGTTCATAAGTGCGGTCGACAACACACCCATGAACAAGACTCTACCTGACACGACTTTGCAGACAACCCTTAGAACTAACTACTCTAATACCACTTTGTCAAAACCTAGCAACGGTAGGGCATGACGGGCACCCGACTCTCATCAGAGTCGAGCGACCCCTTAGACATTTGCTCTATCAAAACCTATCATTTCACAAAACTTTTAAAAACATGAAACTTTTCTAAATAGAAATCATTATCTTTATAACGATTATGAAAACTTTCAATCAAATAAATACTTTAAACCAATTGAAATCATCTAAAATACATACTCTTTTAAAATCCACAAATGACTCAACTGACATCACTTTGTCGACATCTCGACAAACATACCACAGGACACTGTCTCGCGGTCTCCCGAGAAGTAACCGAACATTATGAGTCGACACGGGCCCGACATACCCATAATCATACATATCTATACATGACTCGGCAAGGCTCCCGTAACGAGGTGGAACTTGCCAATCCCACCGACGTCCAAGAATCCTAGCTATACACTTAACATGCCAAATGTCCGGGGTCGCGGGCATGAGCGCGGCCCTCAAAGAAAAGGACGTCAAGATGATAATGTACCGAGTATGTAAGGTGGTAATGAATCATAATCATAATTTGACTTAGGAGAAGAAATCACAATCTAACTCAATACCTGCCCTTCACCGGAAGAAACATAAATGTGCACCAAAATCTCAAAACAATCTTTAAGTAAATAATGCAATCCAACACACATGCCGCTTCCGACATGTTAACGTAATGGTCCCTTCGACGGTCGCTTCCGCTAGTATCACAACAAATTCCTTCGGACGGCCGCTTCCGCATAATAATGATGGCCCGCCGGCACCACTTCCGCTTAATACCGACGTCCTTTAGTACTCGCTTCCGCTTAATATCACCATCATATCAACACAAACTCAATCCACAAATATCAATTTCAATTCATATCATAAGTTACTAATCAATTCATCACAATTCAGTTATTAGCCTTAGTCTTTATAAGAAGTTATCAAATTTGTATCTCACTAGACTTAGGAGGACATACTTCCAAGTTTGAGGATAGAATTATTATAAAATTCTTACTACTTATATTCTACTCAATTTCATCTTATTGCCCTACCCAAAGAATAAATGATCATATCAATACAAAGGGATGATACTATGGAATGTAAACATAAATCGTAAGTGAAATAAAGTAGTAAAATCTCGCATCCCCTTAATCAAACTTTATGTTTCCTTTAGTATAAAACTCATTTACTCGAAATCATTAGTAAAACCATATACACAACTCAACTTGGCACCTTATGGGTGTCCCCTTTGGAACAAAATAGGAGTACAATATAAATAAGCCATCACAAGAAACATTTAGACCTTACTCGTCTAATAATGAAATCATATGGAGTACATATAGAACGAATAACAACAAGAATCATGCCAAAGAAGAAAGGTTTGCCTTACATACCTTGTCGCTTACGTGATTAGCTTAACTTATGCTTCCAAACACTGGCCAATCTACAACCAAGGTAAATGAAACCGTAGACAACTTGAAGAGGTTCATATACTTCTCTAAGCTCGTAATTAAGTTCCGTAAATTCGGGCAGCATTTTCCCTGTAATCTTCGTTTCCCTCTAATTCCAATTCAATTTAACAACACAATCAGCAACCAACAACAACGAGAACCATCTCATATAAGCTTTTTTAAACTCAAAGCTTCAACTCACAAAGATATACACCAAAACAGCCCGGTATACGCTTTCTATACGATATCTTCATACACTTTATTCTCCCAAATTCAAGAACAACAACTTATCAACAACATCAACAACAATATCAACAATTATTTTATATTAATATCCAACTAATTCTATCCATTTAATCATATCAAAACATCCCCCAAGTCATTTGATATCCAAAAATTATAACCGAACTTTCAATGTCATTTTCTCTATTCTAACCCGTCAAATCTATCAATGATCATGGTAAGAACATCATTAAAATCTTAACCATACCTTATATGAGCAGCCACCATGAAAACAACATTCCCCAAGTTCAATTTTTAGCTTAAAACGACGGCAACAACTTGTACTACATTTTACTCTTCACGAGCCTCGGAATTCGGAACCTTGAACTTAATCAAAACTTGGTTTCTCTCTCGAAGAGCTCTCTTCCCTCTCTCTAAAATATTCTGGACCTTTGATATGAAAAATGAGGCAGATAAGGCTGAAAATTTCCATTAAATAGAAAGGGAAGTGGGCCTGACCCGACTTGGAATCGGGTTGGGCCGAGCCCACTGCCCAGCTTGACCTTTCTGCCTTAAAATGTCCATAACTTTTTATACCTATGTCACATGTAGGCCCACGACCTATGGTTGGAAAGTTATTTCAATTATCTACAACTTTCATTTTTGGAGTTTTCCCCAATTCCCAAATAATGATAGGATTATGGCCTCCCGAAGTCAGATTATCCGAAAACGTAACTTAAAAACATCTTTTTGGAAGGCTTACACTTGGATTTGGCTCAAAGGTCCTTCTTGAGTTGTGTTTAACTTCACATATACCGTTCATATAACTTTTCATATGTCCTTTATAAAAACTCCATCATGTGGGCCCCACCTCAACTTACGATCACGAGGGCTATATATCTTTTAACGTATCATTCCAAATCATATTGTATGAATTCCAAATATCATACTCATGCTATCCTCATGCTAATACAGTAGAATTTCATCCTTTATACTTGTAATATTTGCTCCTCCTTGAGCTCATACTAAGTCATCTGCAGCCTTAGTAACGCAAAATTTTCTGGAGTGTAACAATCTTATAGCCTCTCGCGGATAAGTACGGAGCTCATCGCAACGATCGGTAAGACTCTACTAGACATGTTCTTGTATTATAGACCGGGTAACCTAGGGCTTCGATACCAACTTGTCATGACCCATTTTACTAGGCCGTGCAGGCACCTATCATTCCCACT
The DNA here is from genome assembly GCF_029784015.1 of Lycium ferocissimum. Classification (NCBI taxonomy): domain Eukaryota; kingdom Viridiplantae; phylum Streptophyta; class Magnoliopsida; order Solanales; family Solanaceae; genus Lycium; species Lycium ferocissimum. The sequence continues at coordinate 87 of NW_026713376.1, read as the reverse complement.
ACGATAGGCGAACCATTATCCCAATATAACCAATGTAAGTAAAGGCGAAAGAAATAATTATAGAATAAGTCTCATATCATCCACATA
>NW_026713375.1:0-28098 GCF_029784015.1 Lycium ferocissimum | reverse complement strand
CAATTCTAAAGGCATGCCATGACTCTCCATATTAGGGTCATCATAGTGGAACTCGGTACCGCACTAAGGTACTTGAGTGCGGCTATTACCGGGCCGACCATCTTTCATGATGCTAATGTCTTTTGGGTGCGGTCCACGATCAGTGTCAGAGGCAAGGGAATATCGGCAGAAGGCAAGAAATGCCTATGAATTTTGTTATGGAGGTGGAAGTGTTTGATGTCTGGGGGATCGACTTTATGGGGCCTTTTGTGAGTTCTGGTGGAATGAAATACATCTTGGTAGCTGTGGATTATGTGTCAAAATGGGTTGAAGCGGTGGCTTTACCCAATAATGAAGCCAAGAGTGTTATGGGGTTTCTTAAGAAGAACATATTTACTCGCTTTGGTACTCCGAGGGCAATAATAAGCGATGGTGGATCCCACTTTTGCAATAAAGCGTTCACGGGACGATGGAGAAATATGGTGTAAAAAGCATAAAGGCGGCAACGCCTTATCACCCAGACAAGTGGACGGGTTGAAGTGTCCAATAGGGAGATCAAAAGTATTCTAGCAAAGACGAGAATGCCAATAGAACCCCACGGGCCATAAGCTCGATGATGCTTTATGGGCATACCGGACGCTTTCAAGACTCCAATTGGGACTTCACCTTCAAGCTTGTATTCGGGGAAAACTCATCTGCCGGGAACTTGAACACAAAGCTATGTAGGCGGAAAAAGCCGAACATGGATTGGAGGAAGCAGCCAAGCGACGGTTGTTCCAATTAAATGAGATATATGGATGAATTTCGGTACCGTGCGTATGTAGTGCAGCCTTTATAAAGAAAGGATGAAGCAATACCATGACAAGAAGATTCGAAGAGAGTTCTACAAGGGCGACTCTCAGTATACATCGTTTAACTCTCGACTAAAGTTGCTACGGTAAGCTTAAATCAAGTGGTCGGGTCCGTTTGAGGTGGTAGGTGCTTCACCCCATGGCGCGGTTGAATTGAAGTCTAGAGATGGTACTCGGACATTTAAGGTGAATGGCGGAGATTGAAGCACTATCACGGAATGGTTTCGGAGGATAGGGTTGTTGATCGCTCTGATTGAAACACCTCGGGACGAACAATGATCCGGTGTACTAAGACAAGGAGTGATTGGTCACCGCCGTCGTGCCGCGACGTTAAATCAACCGCTTTCTTGGGGCTGCAACCCAAGTGTAATGTTTATTTTTCTTTGTTGTTCTTCATACATATAGGGTAATGGTTGTTTTGGGCGCAGGAATATATGACGAGAATTCCGCCGAAATGCGAGTAAGTTCGTTTGTCAAACAACGGTTCCGCAAACATTGCAAAAGACGCCCGCAGCTACGGACCGTAATTCATAATACGGCTCGTAAACCAGGGCGTATTTAACAATGCTGCAAAACAGTGAGCACTGTAATGAACATGCTAGTTTACGACCGTTTAGGACGAACCGTATTTCACAATACGGTCCGTAAACCTGAACGTAAACTAACATGAGACAATACAGTGTACTGCCACTGTAATATCTCTAAATACGGGACGTAAATCAATTCACGGACCGTATTTAGACCAAATTTTTTTTTTTTTATAATAACACAGACATTTAATTATAACGATGATTTAAATCAAAGGGCAGAGAACAGTCATGTAATTCCCTCCATAACCACAGCACCCCCACGAATTCCCTCCATTAAATCCCCCTCCATCTTCACGTTCATCTTCATCTCTCTACACATCCTTTCTTCTTCCCCATTCCGCACCCACAAAAATCCACATCAACACCCACAACCACCACCCACCAACAAACCCATATCACCAAAAATTCGAAATTCCCCTCTGCCCTAGGTTTAAATTCGTTTGTGATTGAAGTTGTGCCCTAAATATCTGTGCTTCTTCATCAGTTACAAGGTATGATTGACTCTCCCCATTCTTCTTCTTGTTATTTCTGTGAATTTCAATCTGAGGGTACGAAGTTGTGAGGCTGGGCGTGTGCAATTAAACTTGGTTAATGATCTTGTGGGGGATGAATATTTTTTAATTCTTTCAAATTCTTGTGGGTCATTGTAATTCCACCCAAATGGGTTGGAGGGCATTCCATGCTTCAAAACTTTAAAATTTGAAGTTTTGGTCTGCCCACCAATGGATTGACTCTGCGGGAAGTGTGAAAATTGGTAGAAAAGTAGGTGAAGTCTGAGTAACCTCATCCCCGAAATACGTGAAACCGAGATGTGCATTGAAATCCTGATATAAAACGATGTCTGGGTCTGTGGTCTGAAACACGATCGTAATTTACGGACCGTATTGTAGTTTACGGTCCGTATTTAAACATTTTAACAATGGACAGAATGTTTTCTGAGCCAAAGTGCAGTTTACGGTCACAAGTTACGGACCGTAAAGTGATTTACGGTCCGTATTTTGAATTTACGACCACAGACAGACGATGGATCTTAAGCAGAGACAAGTTGGGTGGTATGTTCAATTGTGCCTAATATGCTCCATCTTTTGCAGGAATGGGTCTGAAACGGAAAGCAACAAAGCTGGGGGCCCCAAGCACGGGCAAACGAAAGAGAGCGCGCTCGGATTCAAGGTTAAGGGATGAAACTTCCAACTCGGAAGGTGAACAATCTGGATCCGAGCACGCTGAAGTTATACCACCACCCAAGGTCAGGGGGGCCCCCACGCCAGCCACAGCGGCAACAACGTCCCATCCACCAACCAGAACTCCGTCCGAGTCTGCGTCGGAAGCCTCCCAGTCTGAAGAGGGGGAATCTGACGCGGAAGCATCAAGCAGAGGGGCAACCCACGAGAAAGATCAGGAGGGTGACTTGGAGGAGCCTAGTGATGGCTCGGGTCCACATACTGGTACGCCACCCAAGGGTCGTAAACTGGTCGTCCGGTCCAAACGGCTAGATGCGGACAAACTCAGGTTCTCGATCAAAGGGTCGATTAAATTATATGATCAATGGATGGCCGGGTCGAAACCGGGGACAGCCGTCGCGAAAAATATTTGAAGAACGGCGAATCGGTTTTCAATGGTATTTGGCTCATCCACGGTGGGATGACACCATAAAGGGTATAAGTTGGATGCATTCACTCATGAGCGGGGGCGAATATGCCCCACACATTGTGCGAGAGTTCTATGTATCGTATGGGGGGCTGTCTTGATGGCGAGAAAGAAGCCGAGTCTTGCGTGGCACCGCATTCCCATGCTGGAACATGTGACGATCCGGAACACCCTGGTCGATATTTCCTCCAAAGCCATCAACAGGGTTCTGTTCGGTGATGATTTTGTGACACCGACCAATCTGAGCCTGTTTCACGACAAACGAGACAAGAAAGATAACAAGTCCGTCGGGGAGTGGAGCTGCGCGCAATAACATCCGAGCCACATGAGCAAAAATGGACGAATGACGGAAATCAAAATTACTAAGAGCCGTTGTCCACCAAGCCACAGTGGACGCTCTGTGACAGATCACTCCAACCTGGCCCGGACAATACACTTTCCACCAGATACAAGCCACTATTGCATCATTCATGTCCAGTACCCGATGAATATATAGGGAATTGATAGCGGAGGAGAGTGCATGTGCGGGCCCACAAACCAAATCAAAACATGGTATTCCCGTGTCCCATCACGGTGACCGTGTGACGGCAAAGATTATTGAGCTTCAGAGCGGGACGGCACGATCATAGTCCAAGCCATATCGGGGATTGGAGAAAAAATAAGGTGGTAAAGAAGAGGGACTTCGAGGCATCACCAAAGGATGACGACGACACGCAAGCTCCGAGTTGAGTCCGAGCCGTGCTTATGGGCCTAATCTAGTAGGTGCCGAGTCGGGAGCTGCCACTACTGAGCCTGAGATTCCCACGACAGGTGCTCCAGATGCTGTTAATACACAGGCTGACCCAACCACAATGGGTGCTTCTGAGGCACGACCCCCACTACCACCTCCGGCCACACAGGGTCCTCCTGCGGGGTCCGCCATCACAAGCGGCGATGTACCGGAGCTGATCCGATCCGAAGATGGGAGTTGTTGCTGCGGTTCGGCCCTACTAACTACGCATATTGCGGTACGCAAGGACCGAACAGCGGTCGATAAGATATTGCGGCAATTCAAGCCAAAAGTGAATAGTGCGGCAGAATGTTCATGCGGCGACCACGTAAATTGTTATACCGCATTTTAGGAATTCGGAAAAATTGGAAACAAGGAATGATAGGAATTGAGGTTCTAATTGGATTCTACTTGCGTGTACGGGATGTTTAAGGAAATATTGACGGTTATTAAGGAAGGTTAAGGACATTGTAATGTATTGATTTTGTTTGGTTTATAAGTTGGTTATGGAAAATTTAGAGGTGGAAATATCGGAAAAGACTAAGGGCAAAATTGGAATGTCGGAAAATAGTTTCATGAATTACCAAAGTATGGGCTAAGGAAATTGGGCTTGGAAATTGAAAAAAAATAATAAATAAGCCAAGCCCAACCCAAAGGGTGGCCGGCCATGGCAACCCAAAAATGGACAAAAATTTAATTAAGTCATGTGACATGGTCACATGACAATTAATAATATAAGGGACCAAATGTTCATTAAATTTCTAGAATTTTCAAGACAAAGGAAACAAGGAGAGAAACAAGAACAAGAGAGAAATCTCTCAAGGCCATTCGACCAAGTCCATGATTTCTTGCCTCCTGAAATCTCCTCCCAAAAATTATTTCTTGCTATATTCCTACCAATTCAAGGTCCCTTAACAACTTGGTGCAATTGTTTTGGAAGGAGGAACACTTGTTTCTTCAATTGGACACCTTGGCCAAGTGAAGAACTTTGGAAGAAAAGGTATGATTTCATTCTCTTTTATGGGTTATGAAGCTTTGGTTTGTGTTGTGGAATATAGTAAATGAGTAGAAATTATGAGAATATGGAAGTTTGCATGATATTTTTATATGCATGCATGGCCGTGGGTGAGTACTATGTGGTATGGTTGTGATGAATTGGATTGTAGGTTGTATTTTAGTTGTGGTTATTGTGGAGTTTGTATTAGAAATGAAAGTTGAATAAAATTTGGTTGAAGTTGAAATATTGATGTTGGCCGTGGGTATATGTGTTGGTGAAATGGTGACGAATTTATTTTGTTTAACATGTTAGTCGCGTTGTGGTGATTATTATAATGTAAATGAAGCATTTATGGGTTAAGTTGATATGAAAATGGAATGTAGGAACCTATGTCGTATTTGTATGATTTTATGACATTATGGAAATTGAGATATTAAAGTGTGAATTATGATGATTGTTGATGAACTTGGAGGATAGGAATATGTTATGAATATCTATGTTAAAGATTGGAAGATTTGGATAAATTATGACTTTGGTGGAAAGTTGTGTCTTTTGTACAATTTGTGTATATATGGTAGAAATGATATGAAATGCTTCCGAATGGTATTGTAATGACTTTAGTTAGTAATGAATGTGAATATGATGGCATTGATTTGGACGTGTGGAGTCGGAATGGAAGTTATGGTATTATGTTGGAAAGTTGGTTAGTTATGTCATGTTGTGTTTTGTTATGATTGTTGATGTTGTTGTTGGGTTGTTGTTTGTTGTTTTGAGCCGAGTTGAATCTCGGGGGTGTCATGTTTATAGGGGAAGTGCTGCCGAAATTTCGGTAGCCGGATGGAAACCAAAGATTGAAATATCAACTTGCATGAATAGTGACTGGTCACTATGACCATTTGCAGTTTCGACGAAATGGGATTGGAGTTTCGACAAGCGTAACAAGCGCAAAAGGTATGTAAAGTTTTCCTATTTCTTCTCTTGGCACGTCTTAGGGTATTAGGCTCAACTTTGGTCCTCGGGGATATTCCTACTTCCCCGGAAATTGCGTTTGAATTTTCCCCTTTTTCCTTCAATGCAAGATTGAACCCAACTAGATCATGAATAGCTAGAATGGTCTTAGACGTATAAAACTTGTCCAAATTCAATCCGACTACTCTAAAACATTTATTAATGATATTATGAGGTTCGATATGTATGTTTTATGTCCGCCACCTCGTTTGGCCGAGGTGAGCCCACTATTTCCGACTTTTATCCTTTGTAAATACGATTCGTTTTCGAGCGGCTTTCAAGAAATGTTTTGGTTACTAAACAAAAATCGTTTTAAACATTCTATCAAGCCCTATGAACTGTTTTGATATGTACTTCGACTCTGAAAGTTCTGTTGAGATAATCCGCCATGATGTCCGAAAGGTACGTATTATGATTCGGTCCGATTTCATTGATTTGATTCGTTATTCGATACTCGTTATTCGATATGCTTCATTGAGTCTCTGGATATTTTTATTGCATTAGTTTCTCACTACTCCACTCGTGGATGCCTCAATGTTTCCCACACCGAGCCGGGCCGGATATGTTCTCAAGCGTATTCCTCGCATTATTCGCCGCGCCCGGTGTGAGGGGCGGTATATACGTACATGGGTTGTGGTGTATGATGTGCCATGTACGCTTATTCGATATCCGATTATGTTCGATGTGGCCACTTGGTATGTTATGATTTGTTCGGAGATATTCCCTACTCGAAGTATCTTGTGTTGGCGCGGGACCGAAGGGAGCGCCTCTCGTTCGTTCTCCACCGAGTCCCATAGCGGGGCCGGCTTTGCATATGTTTTCTCGTATGCATTACTTATGATTTTTCTCGGTATGCATTTTGATTCCCTATGTATCTTATGCTTCCTCCGCACGTTCGTTCGATTTTGATTTTATTTATTACGTTCTCTCGCTTTACATATTCGGTACATTTTCGTACCGACCCCTTTCTTCGGGGGCGTTTCGTGCCGCGCGTACGTACATTTGATTTGTGGATCCGCTGCTTAGGTTATCTGCTCAGCTGTTGAAGTGCTCCTTTGTCCGGAGCCAGTGTTTTGGTATAAAATTTTCTGCTACATTTGTACGTATTTATTCTGGGTACGACGGGGCCCTGTCCCGTCATATGATTATGTTATGTTCTGCTCTGTTCTGTAGAGGTCTGTAGACATGTGATGTGGGTTCTGTATATGTGTCTCGTGAGATTTGCGTACGTTTAGAGTTATTTATGTTTTGTGACGGCCTTATCGGCCTTCGTGCGGCATGCCCACTTGTTCTTGTTAAGTTATGACTTTTGTTTATTTTTAATATTTTGCTAATTCAGGTTAAGGTACGTATGAGTGTCCAACTAGGGCACGTGTCGCGGCCTACGGAGTTGGGTCGTGACAAAAGTGGTATCAGAGCGGTTAGGTCCTCGGAATGTCTACAGACCGTGTCTAGTAGAGTCCCGTTTATGGTGTGAAGCGCGCCACATTTATAAACAGGAGGCTACCGGGCATCTAGGAATTGTTGACCTTCTTTCTGTCTTAGATCGTGCGATAGAGCCAAGTCATAGGAAATAAAATTCCTTGCGCGAGCTCTACATACGGCGGAAAATGGCAAGTGGTGACGGGAAAGGTCACACAGGTAAGTTCGGATATATTTATTCCGTTACCCGAAACAGAGGATCCTGAATGACTAGCGTGGGATACGAAGCTGTATATTCTGCACGGTATTATGGGTATTTGCGGCGTACGTATTTCGAGTAACAAGAATTTGTAAAGGTGACTACCGAAGGTCAAGAAGGGTAAAATAGTAATTGCACAAGAAAGGACGTGTTGTGAATGTGCCTCGGGATCCGTAAGGCCTCGTATTATGTAATAAAGGTCGTGTGTGGAAATGGACGTGATTATACCGACATTAAGGGACTAGAATCCGTCGAAGTTGCGAAGTTAAGCGTGCTCAGGGGAGGAGCAATTTTAGGATGGGTGACCCCCCTGGGAAGTAAGTGAAAAATTTTGCCAACTTGGAATTTAAAGGGGATAAATGGAAATTTGGGGTAACCTAAAGGAAACGGGAGTCTGTGAAGCGGATAGCACCCTTACAGAAGTCGCGTAGATCGGAGCAGATTAATGAGGAAAAAGGAAGAAAGCGCAATATCGCTTGGAAATCAAGGTAAATTTAAGTAGCGATTGGAAATGTTTATAAGTAGAATGATAATGAGTGTGTGTATATATGTATGTGTATGACTTTTCCCTGGTGATTATGTTGGTCGAAAGGCGAGTCCTAACGACAAAAGGTTGCCACTAACGGAAGGCATTACGAAACGGAACATAAGGGGTGAAGAGAAAGAAAGTACGGATAGCCTCGGGATTTGTATAGGCTTGAACAACGTTGGAATTATTTTGTGGGATAGTCGATAATAATCATATAGGTGTGTGAATGCGTACGATATTCGCATGCAATTGTATTGGTAGGTAAGTAATTCCCGACCACCGGTGCTACGGTGTGGGAAGCCGGAATCGGACAAAGACATCGAAGTTCGAGTAACAAGGAAAGATATGGTACGGTGTTGTAAGATGAGTTGCTACTCTTTTCACTATGGATTAAGGTTGGGAATTGAAGTATTGGAAGGAATTAAGGATAAGAATATGATCAAGTAAAAACGCGACAAGGAAATTTCCGTGAGAGAAGCAAGTTTGCAATCAAAAGTAAAACAAGACAAAAATTCCGTAGGTCTCTAAAGGAGTAGTAAAAGTCGCGATTTCCGTATGCCTCGTTTCGCACCCGACTTGATGAAATTCCGCCTATTATACCCCGGTACCTCGAATCTAATTATCTTTCTATCCGATGTACCTCCGTACGTCCGACTCTGACTACAAATCCGTCTGATACATCTCTGCACGATTGATTCCGATCATGAATTTGTCCGACATACGTCTGCACGTCAGACCCCGACTACGAATCTGTCTGGTAAAGGTGCCTGTACGCCTGACTTTGATTATGGGTCTGTTCGATACGCTCGTACGTCCGGCTCGATTTTGAGTCCGCTAAGATAATCGTCGGAAGATGATTCTCGTCCGTTGTACTTCCGTGCTTCGATTCGGATATGACTTTGTCCGACGTCCGTTTGATCTTCCGATCTCGACGAAGATTTAGTTCGCCGTATATCCGATTTAAGACCCCGAACAGCCCCTAGTAAAGAGATGTCGAAGAATGACAAGGAGTTGAAAAACGAAGGCCCTTACAAGTGTTTTGGTCAAGCTCAAGTATGTATTTGAAAAGAAGGAACCCTCCCCCGAAGTATTAAGAAGCCCCATAAGGTCAGTTGAACATTCGAGGACGAATGTTCTAAAGGGGGGGAGAATGTTATATCTCGCATTTTATGCGTATTCGGAAAAAATTGGAAACAAGTCGGAATGGTAGGAATTAAGGTTCTAATTGGATTCTACTTGGTGTGCATGGGATGTTTAAGGAAATATTGACGCGGAAATATTAAGGAAGGTTAAGGACATTGAAATGTATTGATTTTGTTTGGTTCATAAGTTGGTTATGGAAAATTTAGAGGTGGAAATATCGGAAAAGACTAAGGGCAAAATTGGAATGTCGGAAAAGGGTTTCATGAATTACCAAAGTATGGGCTAAGGAAATTGGGCTTGGAAATTGTCAAAAAAAAAAATAATAAGCCAAGCCCAACCCATGAAGGGTGGCCGGCCAAGGTAACCCAAAAATGGACAAAAATTTAATTAAGTCATGTGACATGGTCACATGACAAGCTAAGCATAAAAGGGACCAAATGTTCATTAAATTTCTAGAATTTTCAAGACAAAGGAAACAAGGAGAAAAACAAGAACAAGAGGAGAAATAAGGACAAGGCCATTCGGCCAAGTCCATGATTTCTTGCCTCCATGAAATCTCCTCCTAAAAATTATTTCTTGCTATATTCCTACCAATTCAAGGTCCCTTAACAACTTGGTGCAATTGTTTTGGAAGGAGGAACACTTGTTTCTTCAATTGGACACCTTGGCCAAGTGAAGAACTTTGAAGAAAAGGTAAGATTTCATTCTCTTTTATTATGTTATGAAGGTTTGGTTTGTGTTGTGGAATATAGTAGATGAGTAGAAATTATGAGAATATGGAAGTTTGCATGATATTTTTATATGCATGCATGGCCGTGGCCGAACTATGTGGTATGGTTGTGATGAATTGAATTGTATGTTGTATTTTAGTTGTGGTTATTGTGGAGTTTGTATTAGAAATGAAAGTTGAATAAAATTTGGTTGAAGTTGAAATATTGATGTTGGCCGTGGCCTATGTGTTGGTGAAATGGTGACGAATTTATTTTGTTTAACATGTTAGTCGCGTTGTGTGATTATTATAATGTAAATGAAGCATTTATGGGTTAAGTTGATATGAAAATGGAATGTAGGAACCTATGTCGTATTTGTATGATTTTATGACATTATGGAAATTGAGATATTAAAGTGTGAATTATGATGATTGTTGATGAACTTGGAGGATAGGAATATGTTATGAATATCTATGTTAAAGATTGGAAGATTTGGATAAATTATGACTTTGGTGGAAAGTTGTGTCTTTTGTACAATTTGTGTATATATGGTAGAAATGATATGAAATGCTTCCGAATGGTATTGTAATGACTTTAGTTAGTAATGAATGTGAATATGATGGCATTGATTTGGACGTGTGGAGTCGGAATGGAAGTTATGGTATTATGTTGGAAAGTTGGTTAGTTATGTCATGTTGTGTTTTGTTATGATTGTTGATGTTGTTGTTGGGTTGTTGGCAATTGTTTTGAGCCGAGTTTAATTCTCGGGGTGTCATGTTTATAGGGGAAGTGCTGCCGAAATTTCGGTAGCCAAATAGAAACCAAAGATTGAAATATCAACTTGCATGAATAGTATGGTCAAGATGACCATTTGCGATTTTCGACGAAATGGGATTGGAGTTTCGACAAGCGTAACAAGCGCAAAAGGTATGTAAAGTTTTCCTATTTCTTCTCTTGGCACGTCTTAGGGTATTAGGCTCAACTTTGGTCCTCGGGGATATTCCTACTTCCTGGAAATTGCGTTTGAATTTTCCCCTTTTCCTTCGATGAAGATTGAACCCAACTAGATCATGAATAGCTAGAATGGTCTTAGACGTATAAAACTTGTCCAAATTCAATCCGACTACTCTAAAACATTTATTAATGATATTATGAGGTTCGATATGTATGTTTATGTCCGCCACCTCATTTGACCGAGGTGGGCCCACTATTTCCGACTTTATCTTTTGTAAATACGATTCGTTTTCGAGCGGCTTTCAAGAAATGTTTTGATTACTAAACAAAAATCGTTTTAAACATTCTATCAAGCCCTATGAAATGTTTTGATATGTACTTCGACTCGAAAGTTCTCCGTTGAGATAATCCGCCGTGATGTCCGAAAGGTACGTATTATGATTCGTCCGATTTCATTGATTTGATTCGTTATTCGATATTCGTTATTCGATATGCTTCATTGAGTCTCTATATTTTTATTGCATTAGTTTCTCACTACTCCACTCGTGGATGCCTCAATGTTTCCCACACCGAGCCGGGCCGGGATATGTTCTCAAGCGTATTCCTCGCATTATTCGCCGCGCCCGGTGTGAGGGGCGGTATATACGTACATGGGTTGTGGTGTATGATGTGCCATGTACGCTTATTCGATATCGATTATGTTCTGATGTGGCCACTTGGTATGTTATGATTTGTTCGGAGATATTCCCTACTCTGAAGTATGCTGTGTTGGCGCGGGACCGAAGGGAGCGCCTCTGTTCTGTTCTCCGAGTCCCATAGCGGGGCCGGCTTTGCATATGTTTTCTGCATGCATTACTTATGATTTTTCTGTATGCATTTTGATTCCCTATGTATCTTATGCTTCCTCCGCACGTTCGTTCGATTTTGATTTTATTTATTACGTTCTCTCGCTTTACATATTCGAACATTTTCCGTACCGCCCCCTTTCTTCGGGGGGCTGCGTTTCGTGCCGCGCAGGTACAGACGACTGATTTGTGGATCCGCTGCTTAGGTTATCTGCTCAGCTGTTGAAGTGCTCCTTTGTCCGGAGCCAGTGTTTTGGTATAAAATTTTTCTGCTACAGTTGTACATATTTATTAAGGGTACGACGGGGCCCCGTCCCGTCATATGATTATGTTATGTTACGCTCGTTCGTAGGGTACGTAGACATGTGATGTGGGTTATGTATATGTGTCTCGTGAGATTTGCGTACGTTTAGAGTTATTTATGTTTTGTGACGGCCTTATCGGCCTTCGTGCGGCATGCCCACTTGTTCTTGTTAAGTTATGACTTTTGTTTATTTTTAATATTTTGCTAATTCAGGTTAAGGTACGTATGAGTGTCCAACTAGGGCACGTGTCGCGGCCTACGGGGTTGGGTCGTGACAGAAATCCGTGAGGAATTTGATAAAAAGCACGAGGTTTATCAGGCCCGCCTAGACAGCTTCGAGGCACAATTGCTGACTCGTGAGCAGTCCACACCTGGGGGGGAATCGGCCTCTTTGCGTCATGAGTTGGAGAAGTTGAAGAAAGAGCTTGAGATACTAAAAGGGCAGGGCATGGTAGCCGCACCAGCACCAGCACCACGTGCCATTCTACCTAGTACTTTTAAGGTGTTGGACTTGCTTGATTCTGAGGAAGAAGCCGAGGATGCCGAGCCCGCTGTCCGCAATACAGGCAAGAGAGTATGTGGGCCATCTGAGGACCCCGAGGAACTGGCCGTGAGGTTAAAGAAAGCGAAAGCAGGGACTGCGACGCAGTAATCTTGCAATCCTCAGTTGAGCCGCGGCGCCAACCGGCCAGGGAGAGTCCTCCGATCCAACCGCCGGATGCGGCGGGCCACTCGGGTGCTCGCTAGCACCACAGTACCATTTTTTTTCCCCCTCGTCCTTATTTTTAGAAGCCTTTGGGACGTGCTTGTTTCTTAAGTTAGGGGGTGGTTAGGAGGTAGCATTGTATTGTAAATAGGTGTTCGGGAACCCTTCGGCTTTTCTTTGCCGCAGTTCTTTTCCGAGGGGGATTTCATTTTGTTGAAACCGGCATGTTTAGGATGTTGTTTAGGTTGAGTAGATTAATTTTGACTTATTTGGTATTATTCTCAGAATCGATGGCATATGTTATGATTTGTTTGAAATTTTAAAACCCCTCGAAAATTATTGAAAAAAATGCATACGTAAGGCGCTTATCGGTTGACATGATTGATTCTTTATATGACATTATGATTATTGGGGTATTGTGTGTGATGAATGACTACTTAGGAGGTCACACGTGTGAAAATAATTGTCCTTATGCCAATGTGTGTGTGAGTGTTAGTTGATTCTGTTTATGCATGTATAATCTAGAACTTGCCCGGTTAGTCTTGTTTGAAATCCGGAAACGAGTTTGGTTGTGAAATGATCTTAGGCTTTCCTTTTGTAAATAGTCACTTTGCCTAAATACGCCTTACCAAAAGTGAAAGTATCCCTAGTTTCCCCTTTTGAGACTGTTGACCTTTTTATTGACTAGCCAACTGTGAAACCATTCCCTTTGTGCAATAACTCCGATCGCACCAGTTCCCTCCTTGATGCTACTAGATAGACGAGGCGAAATGCCTAAAGTGGGGGTGAATTAAATGTGGAATAGATGTTAAAAACATAAGTTGGGGGTGGTGGAATTTGTTAGCAGGAAGTCGATGTGGTAGTTGGTACAAAAAAAAGAAAAAAAAAAGAATTTGTTGTAGTAATAAAAATCAAAATCAAAATCAGAAAAATTGAATCACAAAAAGAATTGCTAGTTGGATAGGAATAAAACCACATCAAGGTCGAAAACTTGAAAGGAAACGAAGGAATTGGAAAGAAAACAGGCGAGTTAAGGCGAAGAGATGTTGTAGTATCAAGGAGGGTCAGTCACTAATACCCAAAAAGTATCCTACCCGTCCCTAAGCCTACATTACAAGCCGAAACAAGTCCTAATGTGATCACAACGGAGCGAGCCTCGGATGAAAACATAGAAAATAAGGGCAAGCCTATGGTATTTGCATGTGTGTGTAGATATGAAGTTCTTTGTGAGTGTGAGCGTCTTTCTCCTCCCTTTCGTCTTCGTCCCATTCTTGTTATGTATATGTGTGTTGGGACATTCGTTGGTCTATGTGAGGGCATAAGGATGAGATTTGAGCAAAAGAAAGTGTCCGCCTAAAGTAGCATTTGTGTGCAACATGATATGTTCGATAATGCGATGTCATGCATTGAAGCTTCATCGTTAGTCGTAACGTTCTTGAGTTGTGTACATATTGCTTGAACATAGAAAGTCGGGGTGGTCGTTTAAAGGAAAACATGCATGCCGGTAGTTCAGAGTCAAAACCAATGTAGACATTGTTATTCTGTGAGGCCTATGTATTAGATTGAGTCATGTTTTGAAGGGCTTGCTTGAGGACAAGAAAATACTTTAAGTTGGGGGTGTTGATGTGGCGTGATTTTGATGCCAAAATCGATGCTTTTTAGCTATAAGTTTTACTTGTTTTTAAGCGAGTCTATGTGATTTTACGTGTTTTCTAGTGTTTTTCAGGAAAAGGAACAGATTTGACTTGATCACAGTTGAAGTGCAAGAACGGTCGTAAATGCAGTTTACGGACCGTATTCTACAATACGGGCCGTATTCCATGGTCGTATTAAAGGATTTCAGAAACAGAAAGTCAAGTTGGGAAGATGGTGATTTACGAGTTGAGTTTACGGACCGTATTTCAGTTTACGGTCCGTATTCCATCTCGTATTTAATCAATCAAGAAGTTGGCAGAAAGTCTGACTTTTGGAAGCTGAAAGACGATGAGGAGGTTTACGGACCGTAAACCACTTTACGGTCCGTACTTTAGAAGATTGAGATTTCACAGAATTGAGAAGACGACACCGGGCACGAACCACTTTACGGTCCGTAAAGTGATTTACGGACCGTATTTAAATCTTGTGGGACTAAAATGCAAATCAGAACTTGTGTATTTTCCAAACATATAAATAGTCCATTGTAGGGTTTTATTAGACAGTTCTCATATTTTTAGTTTTTGACTTAGAACATAAAATACTCTCAGGTTTTTGAAGGTTCTAACATCAATCCAATTATTCTCAATTCCTCTTTTATTCAAAGTAAGCAATTATGAATCCTTCAATTTCTTGTTTCTTGTTCTTTGTCATGAGTAGCTAATTTTCTCTACTAGGGTTGTGAACCCAATTGATGGGTGTTTTGTGATTGGGTTGTGATTGATATACAAATAATGGATTATTAGGGTTTGTTTATTCTTCATTCTTCAGTCATAATTAATGGTTGCAAACATTGATTAAAGCCACTAACCTTGATTTATTTGGGAAAATAATTAGGGTTGGTAAGAATAAACAACAAGAACTCAAAGCATTAAACTTTGTTTAATAAATTCACTTAGGAATAAGAAGAATTTACTTGGCATGATTAATCATTCTTCATAACCACTTTCTTATATTTGGGAAAATCATAGAAAGACATAATCTTTATTTATTGGGAAATAGTAGAGATTCACATAGAGATTAAGTGCATTCATATAATGATCCATTAGAAGTATATCAAGATCAATACCCATGATCATACACCCTATCTAACGGGGACACAACCTTAGTTTCTTTTACCATAAACTTCCACCAAATCAATAGATTAGCAATTAGTTAAAAAAAAACCAATCTTTGCCAAAACTCATCGGATTAAGATATTAGACCTAAAATTTAGCATCTACGATTTTAGTAAACTTTTCACACCATATTCCCTTTGGGATTCGACCCCAACCTTGTTGGGTTACTATATTTGACAACGTCCGCGTTATACCATTAATAGGTGTAATTTGAGCGTATCAGCGAGCCAACTGCAGATTAAGTTGCACACTCTGCAGCCTAATCCCTACAACAGCCTTGCTACCCAAACTCTGACTAGCAAGCTATCTCCAAGTAGTAAGCTTCCTACTTGGATTTACAATTTTTATTGTATCTACTTTAATGCTTCTATAATGAGCTGATAAAGATAAACTTGATAGCACAAACCTAATACACAAATCTAGACTTCAGAACTGGAAAACATTATTTAGTAAAACAACTCCATCGATCCTTCTCTACGTAATAGGGACGCAACCCCGAATTCTTGAATATATATTCTCCGCTCAATATTCTGAATTCTCTCTTTGTGGGTGGGCAATCTTCTTCTTGAAATGACCTGGTTATTTATAACATTGAATCTCCACAGGTCGGTTGACACAAAATCCTTTCCCAGTCGGTCAATGACACAAACGGAGGGTTTGTGTTCTTTCCTTGTTGATTCTATTTCTAATACGTGTAGAAGGCTTAGTAATCCCTACAAATAAGGAAAGAAATCTTTCATACTTGACCACCAAGTTCTTTCCATAATTCTGCAAATCCTACTTGTTGTAGGACTTGTCCTGGAACATTTTCACGAACCTGTTTCATCCACCTGGTTTGTCTGTCTCTGAATCTCTGCAGTGTCTGAGGTTGAACATGTTCTACCTCTTCCCCCAAGCTCTTTCATTCTTTATTTGCCATTGAACTGCTTCTGAGATCTTGGTTGGAACATGTTGATAGAACTGTTTCATATAACTGTAAGCTCTGTGTCTGCAATTGGTCAACCCTTCTCTATCTTTCATTGAACTACTCTGGGACTGTATTCTTCTTCTTCATTCAGATTTATTCCTTGCCTGAATACATCATGTCTTCAACCTTGCCTCACTCTGATTTTCTTCTTGCTCTGTGATGGAACATGTTTGCAGACCTTGTTCTTCTGTTAACCTGATTCATATGCTTTTTCTGCAAACTCTTTAGCTGAACACTTTCTTCCTTTTGAACATGTCTTCTGAGTCTGAGTCACTTCACCTCTCCTCTTCTTCATTATCTCATCACTGATCAATGCTTCTTTCACTGAGTCATCTTTTCTCCCTTTGCTGCCTTATTCAGTTGTCTTATTCATATATTATTCATGCTATACATTGAATATCTCTGTGCTTGTCTGTACCTAATGGAACATGTCTGTGACCTAATTTATGTGCATTACTTGCAACTGTCTCTGAGCTGTCTCTTTGACTAGGTTTTTGGACTTGTTCAATGTGCATTGCATTCTAACTCATTTAGATAACTAGTCTCTTGTGTTTGGAACTTCTGCTTCATTCATCCAGATGTCTAGCTTTATTCAATCATTCCTGTGCATTCTCATATGTATCTAAACTTGGTTTGTCTTCTTCATGGTACCAATCAATGTGATCTTTTGTCAATCATTGTTTGCTCGTTTGTCAATCATCAAAACTCATATATGCATCAGTCTAGCTGATGCCAACATACATATAATAAAACCATTTCCTCACATTATATCTTCAAGAATATTTTAAGCACAAAAATAGCATGGGAATATAAGAAAGCGAAACAGTTGTCATTAGAGAATATGCAACATCAACCTATAGATTTATATAGCAAAAAGCAGGTCAGCCACTGGGGAGTAACTAGATAGACACAAGTAGAACTATAAGGAAGGCTTAATGGAGGATGGGGGATCTTTGGTAAGGGTATTGACTAAGTCGTGTATCATTTTTGTAGTTTCATCCCTCTCCTTATCTAATGTAACCTGTAGACTAGCAATCTGGTCATTCAACATCTTTTGCTCAAGACCATATTTGACATGAAGCTGATCCATATTTTCCTGATGTTGAACCTTAAGTGCTACAATCTCGTCCTCCTTGGCTGCAATTTGTTCCAGTAAGTTTTGACACTCAAACTCATTTCCTGTATCTAGATCAGGTTGACCAACCTGTTCCATGATCACAATGACATTTTTTGTGGTCTAATACTGCCATACCTTTATTGGCACTTAGGAATGCACAAATATATTAGCTAGCCAAAGTTCGTATGCAAATGCATATTCCTTGTCTCCATGTTTTCTAGCCATGTGTTGAATCATAGAGCTAGGCAGATTTATCGGAGCACCAGTATCTGACCGCTCTATCAATGCCATATCCAGACAATTGGCTTCGCCCCTTCCTTGGCTCCTTGGAAGAATCATCCTGCAGACCACCTCAAAGTCTAATTAATGTAGTTTTACCATCTCTCTTTTCTGTACTCTCTTGGACCTTGCCGCATTTGGATTGTTGGAAAACTTCCTGGTAACTTCCAAAGATGTGGCCATATCATTCAGTAGTAGCCATTGACCTTTCACATAATGTGCCCATCCTGCTGAGGGTACATGCGAAATTTCTCCCAATACTTGAGCGGTGAGAGTAAACTGCACTCCAAGCACTGTGCTGGTCAGTTTGGTGTTTGTGAAGGTTGCATTGGTGTAGAACTCAGTCACCTGCTCCCTAGCCATCTTTCTTTCCTCTTCTCTGGGAAGAACAAGCCGTTCCACCCTTGCAGTGCAATCCTTTCCCGTAATGTGAGCATCTCTGGTCCTTCAAAGACAGTAATCACTCTACCCCTCAACACAGTTCTTGACTTAAGCTGAATAGCCCTTTTAATCGAAGGTGTAGTCATCTCTGTTACCTCATCATAAGTTCCAATTTCATCATTGTCCTCATGCGCAGACACCGAGTATACTTCTTCATCACTTTCATTCAGCTCAATTCTCAGCTTAGTCAGAGACCTTCCTTTAGAGGAGCTTTTCTTGACTCCAGATGGTTTGGGTTTTGTGGTAGCAACAAACTTCCCAATTTTCTTGCCATTTCTTATTGACCTTTCACCTAATGTCTCAGCTTCTTCACCTATACTCACAGCTCTGGTGCATATGCGCTTTGACTTCCTGCTGGCTTGCAGGGCCTTTTTAAGTTCAGCATCAGCTTGCCTCTTCTTGCTTCTAGTATGAGGAGTTCTAGATAGGACTTGACTTCTCTTTTTCATAGGTGTTTCCTCCATAAGTTTTACTATCTTCTTTCCAGATGCTTTTCTAAGTCAGGTTCTTAACTGGATGATAGGAACGTCCTCATCATCATCTATAGTGGCAACACGCGTTTCTTGAACAGGTTGTATAACTTGTTCCATAGGAGCAGCATTCGCCATTTCTGGAACAGGTTGCTCTATGTGTTCCTTTGCCACATGAGCGTCCACTTCTTTTTGTATCATAGTTTCTTCTCCTATCTTACCTCTCTCGTTGTTGCCTGGATTTACAGAACCATCAGCTATCTTTCCTTTATTATCACTCTCTTTTCCACTTTCTACTATCTTAGCCCTTTCTGGTTAATCTGATTTGAGGGTTTTGCAATTGTTCCCCCTCACTTTCTGCCCTAGTTGATTCCTTGGTTTCATCATTTAGCCGTGATTCCATGCCTACTTCTATTTATTTCTCACATTCTGCTCTAGACACATTAGGCATTTTAGGGTTTTCATTGTTGAACGATTCATGGTTTTGATCAGTTTCTGAAACTCTTGGGCTAGGTGGTATGTGCACACAATCTATTTAAGCCTCGCGTATTTGTACCCGGTCAGATAGTGCTGGGTTTTCGATTGGACTTAAGGTTGACAGGGTGTTAATAGGGGAGTTTGTAGTAGAGGGAATTGATTGAGGTTACGTTGGGTTTGAACTTATTTGAGCAGGGGTCTGAGATTGTTTGGGAAAGGTGGAGGTTAACTCAGGTTGATCCATCTTTGAGTTTGGAGATATGATAGAAGGTCTTAAATAGCTTTAGATGACTAATGTAACATCCCGTATCTTAAAATAAAGGTTAGACTCATATCGTTAGAGTTTCAGAGGAAATTTGAAGGTTTGAACGTTTTGCAAAAGTGGCTGAGGGGCCTACTTCGGGCAACCATAACACCTTGATTCGTTGGGAATTTGAAAAAGGTTCCTTAATGAAAGTTGTAGTACATAGAAATAACTTTCCAAGCATATAAGGATCAAGCCAATCGGAGTCCGGATCAAGGAGATATGATCGTCTCAAAATGACTAATAGAGGGGTGCTCAGATTTGATAGAATCGGCTAAGTTTTCGGTAGGTCTGCCTTCCAGCCTGATTTAGTGAAAATCGGTTAAGAATTTGAGAAAATGTAAAACATAAAAGATGTAGCCCTTCGAAATACCTTTCCAACGACATATTGTGGAGGTAAATCGGACATCTCTACAAAAAGTTATGGTCGTTTTACTAAGAGCAGTGTAAGCGAGAACGTCAGGCTAGCCAAAATCCTCGCCTTTGGCCTCACTTTACTGGTTTGTGGCACCCCCATATGGGCTGGCGCATCTAAATTCTAGCGAAGCAAGGCCTGGGGACAAGCCAGTACTTGTATAAATACAACACTTAGCTTCTAAAAATCAGTTTTTCACATTCTTCAAACCTTAGTACGAAGTTCTTCTCTCCCTACCATTAGAATACACCAAGGTAAGTCTATTATAATAATTCCAAGTGAATTCCAACATATATTCATGAATATTAAATGAGAAATCATTGTTCTTAACCTAGGGTTTTCAAGAAAACCCATATTCAAGGTTTGAGACACAAACTTCTGGGATTCTTCTCAAAGTTCAGACTTTTATCGTGGATTGTGACGCAGTTAAGATATGTGAGGCTAACTATCTACGTTAGGGAGCGTTTATGAATCTCCCTACGCCTCATTCTACATGCTTATCAGTAATTTGATTCAGAATACTGTTTAGCCCTAGTTTCTTGAATAGTTGTAGAACTGCTATCTTTTAGGGTTATAGTTTCATAATTCATTCATGGTGATCATTTTGAATATCATGAACTCAGTACGTAATCATTATAGACTTGTGTATTGACATCACATGAGTCTCAGTTAGTGTATAATCAGTTATTTGCTTAAGTTCCATAATCGGAAACAGTTATCATGCTATCAGCTATGGCTAGTCTCAGTATTGTAAATTGTTTAATGTTAAACACCTGTATCGTATTTTAGGCCCTAGGCCATAGTTTATGCATACGTATTGCTTGGGCCTGAGGCCACAGTTTTGTGCACATTTATTTGGGCCCTAGGCGACAGTTTATATTTACAATTATACAGGTGATTCTTCATTCAGAATACAAGAAGTATTTCAGATCCTTACTTTTCTGTTTTGTTCAGTTCAGTTATCAGTCTCAGTTTCAGTACTTATAGTTCTTTCTTTCAGTTTGCTTTACATACTCGTACAATTCAAATGTATTGATGTCCCTTTTATTTGCTTGGGGGCCTGCATCTCACGATGCAAGCAACGATATATAGATTGATGATTTAGCTAGCTAGGACTTACTCGTATTAGCTATTAGTGATCCCCAGTTTCCTTCGGGGCGTTGTCAGCTATCCAGTCATTACAGCTTATTAGACAATTACTCTTCCAGTATTTCTTTAGAGGCTTCATAGACATAGTGCGGGTCGATCGACATTAGCGCATTTTGATATGTAGCCTTGTTGGAACTCATTTCAAATGTTTTAAACTGAAAAGATAATTCCGTATTTAATCTACAGCAGACATACTTTTTAGTAGATCAGTATGTGTTAGTATTATTCCTTTATTAATAGCATGTTTTGATATCACATGTTGATCTAGCCAGCCAACGGTTCGCTCAGTCACATGCAGTTAGGCACCGAATGCCGTGTTACGCCTAGGCCATGGTTCGTGGCGTGACAAAGCTTGGTATCAGAGCACTAGGTTCAAGTGTCTTAGGGAGTCTATGAAGCCGTGTCCAGTGGGGTCTCTTTTATATATGTGAGCAAGCTGGCTTCTTTCAGGCGGCTGTGTGCCTTTTCCTTGGATTTGATAATATGCAGACATTCTTCGTGGAATTTTAGATGAATGACCCTCTTGGCTGTTTGTATGAATGGCCCTCTCGGAAATTTGAATGAATGGCCCTCTTGGCAGTTTGATATGAATGTCCCTTTTGGCTTGTTTGAATGAATGGCCCTCTTGAAAATTTGATATGAATGGCCCTCTCGGCAGTTTGATATGAATGGCCCTCTCGGCTTGTTTGAATGAATGGCCCTCTCGGCAGTTTGTATGAATGGCCTTCTTGGCTTGTTTGAATGAATGGCCCTCTCAGCAGTTTGTATGAATGACCCTCTTGGCAAAATAAATGAATGGCCCTCTTGGAAACTTGATATGAATGGCCCTCTCGGCAGTTTGATATGAATGACACTCTTGGCTGTTTGATATGAATGGCCCTCTTGGCATGCAGATGACAAATATGGCCCTTGTGGCTGGATAATCTTTCTTTCTCCCGTTGTATTGGTCATTGACCCTTGTGGTCGGATATGCCCTTTTGTACTTGTCATGACCCTTTCGATCGTATATATCTTTATGCTCATCAATTGTGACCCTCTTGGTCTGATATATCTTTGTTGTTCACTCTTTGTGTGACCTTTCTGGTCGAATTTGTCTTTACGCTCATCTGCTTCATGACCCTTGCAGCTAGATGTCTCGTTATTACCCATCTTTGCCGTGACCTTTTTGGTCCTTCTCTGCTGGGCATAGCTTTGCCTTTCGCCTTTGTTGTGAGTAAACCGGTTGGCGGCGTGCCTGCTATCTTGTAAAAAGAAAAACACACGCATCCACAGAAAATCATGAGTTTCCTAAGAAGCCGATTAGCGTCATTGTACTCCCGTCCGGTGTCTCCTGTTGATGCTCCTTTGAACCTTCTTGGGCTCGGTATTTCGAGAGATGTTTTTGGGGATGTAATTATGCTATTTTTTGAAAATTCAGAGTAAAAAACTTTATAAAATATATGTTTCTTTTTCCTTAAAATAAATGTTTGTTTCGTTTTTTATGTGTCATGACGTGTGTTTTCTTCAAATGAGGTCTTCCAATTCGTCTCGGAGGTATGATTGCTGACTTTCGCACTGATAGAATTTTTGAGATCTTTGTCAAACATTCTGCCCCGGTTTCGGGATTTGCTCTGATCGACCCTTGCTTTGTCTTGCTATGCAGGAATTTTTGAGGTCCCCTCAAAAATTCTGCCCCAGTGTATTGCTTTACTCTATCTCTTTCCTTGTCGACTGTTTCTGATAGGAATTTTTAAGGTTTCTCGAAAAAATTCGCCCCGCACGGCCGATCTTTCTCGATTCTTGGCCGACCCTTACAAACTTGATCCTATTGACTTTTCCTGCCTTATTGTCTCTGTGGTTTCCTGAAGGTTTCTTGGTTTTTCTTTTATGATGATCGAGCTCGAGAGCGCCTACGTATCCTGTTGCAGCAGGAATTCAAGTTGAACGTAGTTCGGAAAAAATAACTGAGCCTTGGTTTTACTAATAAAGCGACCGGGTCCCAAGATGGATGTCTACGTATCCCACTGTGGGAAGTCAGGTCATTGCGTAGTTCATACACTAGGTATACATATATATATGTATATAAAGAGGCCAACTTTTTAATTTTTAGATCTGGACCGAGTCCAGCCCAATTGGGCACGACCCGGCCTAGTCTCACATCAGATAAGGGGCATACCCCTTTTACATTTTTATTTTCCACACCAAACGCTCCCTTTCCCCTTCCCTTTCTCTCTCTTCCTATTTCTCGTAAAACCCTAGCCGCCGCCTACAAATTCCCTTCTCTCTCGTTCCAAAAATGGAAACGTCTCTGAACAAATGTAAGATGCTCAGCTTTGCAGCATTATTTTCATGTAAGAAATTAATGTTGAGGTTGTTTTTACCCAAATCTTGCCAAAATCGGTAATGAAACCTTTTCCTTTTTGCTTTTCTTTAAATTTACTTAGTCAAAGTTGACTATTGTGGTCTGATTTTTGTGGTATTGTGTTCATGCTTGATTTCCATTGATTGAGTGCTGAAGGGTTTGGATCGAGCCAAATAAGGCTCAGATCTAGCCATTCATTTGGTTGATAGGTTGTTTAAGCCATAGATCTTCTTTGTAAGTTCATTTCCTGGGAAAGATTGTTTGTCCCACATCGATGTTTGGAAGGTTGGAACAATTTTTGTGGTTCTATAGATAGAACCCCAACACTCTTACAAAAATAGTTTTCAAAAAGAGTTTCCAGAGGTCGAAATAAAATTGGAAAAATTCAAAAGAACGCTAGAAACTTCGAATTTCAAGCCTCTTAAGTATAAAAATTTTAAGACTTCGACTTAGTTTGAGGTTTTTTGAGTTCTAAAAAATTGTTCTCTTTCTTGTTTTCGAGTCTGTGTGGCTGAGTGTGGTTTTGGAAGCACAAAAAGCTTTCAAATTTGATTTTGACCACGGGAGCACTTTTAAAAGGTAACATTTTTTCCTTTTTACTTATTCTTGTTATTTCTCAGTAGTTTGTTGTGAGATGATAGCCTGTTTTGATGCTAGTTTGTTGTTGGATTACTTTGGTTCAATTAAGTGACAATGTGCTGCTTAGGTGATGGTCAATGTTTATTAGATTATGTGTAAATAGAGATTACTTCTTTTTTAGTACATGCTTAATCATAGCAACTAGTTGCTAATATGGACTGAATGTATGAAATTAAAATATATATATTGATGTTGTTTCTATAGATATGGGTGAACAGATGGTTGCATACTTTATTGGATGTTGAAATTTTGTGTTTTGGCTACAAACCTTAAACATGGCAAGAATAGGATTACATGAGTCATAATAGTAATTTAGTGAACCTTTAAATCAGTGCTGATCCTATTTGAATGTAGTAGAATGCTAAAGTACTGTGTTGATCTGTTTTAAATCATTTAAGGCAGTTGCTTTTTCTTGGATGAGACTGTGTCCAATTTGATGCTTCAATTTGCTTTCATTGGTCTGTATGCTTTGTCTATGTCAATTAGATAACATGATTTATGATAGGGATGAAATAAAGGATTATGATCAGACTGAAATAAAGCTTAAAGAGCCTAGGCACACTTATGGGAGTCTCATGATGTGGTTAAGGCATTAGAGTTAGGATAAATGGGGTCTGTTTGCATTTGTGTTGGTCTAATTCTATCCAAGTCTGCTTGAATATGTTTGGATTAGTCAAAAATATCTTTGAATAGTTGTATGCTATACATTAAAGGTAATTTGAAACAACAACACCCTAGAATAGGATATAGAAGGCTTAAAATGAAGGTTGAGATTAAGGTCTATTTATTTGGTAACAGGCTCCTAAATGGTTCATTATAAGCTAATGTAGGTCCATGATGTTGTCAAAATCATCTAAAATGAATCAGAATACCTAGATACCACTAGGATGATTGTGTGTCCTATTTGTTTCATTTGAACAGAGTTCAGTCCTGACATTCATGTTATCAGACCCTCTCTTTTTCATATCTAATTCATGTTTGAGTTTTCAAAAAAAGTCTAAAGGGATTAAAAAAGATAATTGAGTCCTTATGTGCTCTTGACTATTGAAAATGATTAATCAACTGGTAAAAAGGAGTTGTTTGAGTCTAAAGCCTGGTGCTAAGTCTGAACATAAGCTTTTAAATGATTAAAATGTTCAAACCTTCTCAAAGTATTAATGCCTAAATGGGAATTCAAAATAGTGTTGCATAGTTGAGACCATAGGCTGAGTTGATTAAAACTGTTAACTTATGTGGCCAACTAGATGTTTTTAGAGGAAATTTGGTTTAAGGGCAGTGTCAAACTAGTCCTGACCACAAGGTCTTAGTGATTTCCATTAGGCATGAGGATAAGGTGAGGGAGTTGAGGTTGCCTTGGTAGAGTAAAAGGTGAGCTTAGGCATGAACTGGAGGTAGTGACCAGTGGGGCCTTTGATCCCTTTTTACTGAAAGTAAGATTCAGGAGAGCGATGGGGAGGTGATGACCTTACCCTTTCCTGTTTCTCTTTCAGGACTCTGAGGTTTCCTTGTCTCCTAAACCTTGTTCCCATGACTATGGGATTCACAAAGATCTCAGGATTGGTTAGTGAGAGCTTGTCATGCTTTGGGATCCTTGAGACTTTATGCTATTTAAAACCAAGTTAAAACAAAGGGTAAGGGTCTGTCATATTTCTGCCATAATTAAAGGGAATAAAACTGCTATTAACTAAGTTCTAGGGGTAAATTATTCACCAGGGTCTAGATCCATGTTCTCAGATTTTAACTTGTTTGCTTTCCTATTTGCTTTAGAATGAACATGTTCAAAAACCTATATGATACATTTATGTGTGGACCTGTCTGTGTTGTGTACTAGACATAATTCGAATTTGGGAGAAAGGCATTTAGTTAACAAAAGGTTGGTGAGAACCCTCATTCTTAAATTTAAACTGTTGCATTAGACTTTAATGTGCCTTGTAGTGCAAATTTGGATTGAAAAGGTAAAGCTGTACTCTGTCTAGTAAGGTTTGAATCTGTGCTGTTGGTGTGTTTTAAAGTCCTATCATGTCTAGAACTATGAGGATGAGATTATTAAACATTGGGTCTGTGTTTTTAAAAAATGAATAGGGATAAGCTGAAATTGGTTTAATGTTGTTGTTTGAGGATGTTGTGAATACTCTTGAAACAGTCTGAACCACTTGGCATAGGGTGGTCTTTTCAAGACATCTTAAAGAGGGGGCAGGGAAGAGTCAAGACTAACTTGACTCATAGTACCTACTCTTCAAATGAGGGGTGTCATGACACATCCTATGGACCATGGGGCATTCCTGTCATGAGGGTACATTTGACTTCCTTGAATCTCACCATGTCACCAAAGGATGGAAATAGAAAGGGGTAGGAAAGTTAGCTTGTTTAAATGTCTAAAGGTAACTTAGGAAGTTAAGAAAAAAAAAAGAAACTGGTTATTTCAAGAGGATGATCTTTGCTTTCTTTTAAAGAGAAATGAACTAGTTTAAGGCTGTTGACAATAAGTGCCCTGTTAGGAAGTTAAAAATCCTGAGTTGCTAAGAATTGTGTTAAACTTTATGCCATTCTTTTCTCTGTGAGACTTGGTGACATACATAGCTGGTCCTTTGTTTTTTATTCAAGTGGCAAGTTACATGAAATCTTGTTGTGAATGTGCTTTTACTACTGTTTGACTAAAACAAAGGTTCATTTCTGTGGTTTTTCTTAGGAATATAAAGTTGTACAAAGGTTAGTTCATTTAATGTTGTATTAGTCCAGACCTCTTGGTGCTCCAACCCTGTTTTGGTGATCATAAGTTAAAGAATTTTTTCTATTTGTCTGTATCCCTTTACTGTGTTTCTGTTATTACACTAAACAGTTCTCATTTCCTGCTATAAGGTCTGCTAACATGAAGTTGACGAATCATTATTTTGATGTGTATAAGAGTTAAAGTTAGACTTTAATTAGATTTAGTTTTGTCCTTGAACGCTGTTCTAAGGGACAAGGATTAATTAAGTGAATGAAATGATCATTGAGGCCTAAAGTTAAGCTCATAAAGTGTGGATATACACAGAATAGGTATAGGTTAGTGAAAAGGAAGAGGAATATACACATGGCATACACATGGTATACACATCACATGTGTATACCATAAGCATACTATGTATATATAGGAGAATGGGCCAGTTATAGGTAGCATGTATATATGAGCAAAAAAGGATAGTTTGTTTGTATCACCTATTTGACTAAGTATCTTGAAGCTGTTATGTTTTTTTTTATACATCATTGCATTATCATATCTGCCTCAATCTCTCTGTCATGACTTTGAAGTTTACTTTTAATGTTGTTTGCATTTAAACTACTTCCTATGTGATGATGCTTGTTCATAGCCTTGGGCCTCTGATTGTATACTATGGCAACACTGGGTTTTGAGAGTTTGAGATGGTTTGTGGGATAGGTCTAGCCACTCCCCGATGTCCATCCATGCCTCGGGGTTCGTGAAACCCCTTGGAACTTTGTGCGGCATCGGAATAAGGGTGGTGACAACCTTTTCCCTTTTGGTATGGTATGAGTTGGAGTTTTCGGCAAAACCCAATAGTGTATGATCAAGTCCTTTAGTTGTGAACTTGTAATCAAATTGGATATATATATATATATATATATATATATATATATATATATATATATATATATATATATATATATATATATATTCTCGCGTATAATTATGCTAGTAATATGTTACATCCCGTAGTTTCGTATGTTGAGATTCGAGCTACCTTTCAGGAGGTATGTGAGCTTATATGTGTTTAACTTATGGTTATAAGGGTTTAAGTGCATATAGTAAGCTATGGAAGGATTGAAGGGCAAGTGAATTAAGGAAATTAAATTTGTTGGAACTTGGAAGAGAATATGAGGGGTAATTTTGGCCTAACTTGGAGAAAGAATATCTTTTAGTAGATGAGGAGTTTTAAAGCAAAGTAAAAGCCTAAAATAAAGTTTGTCATGTCTAGGT
>NW_026713374.1:0-27643 GCF_029784015.1 Lycium ferocissimum | reverse complement strand
GGAACCATTCATTTACAATTGTTTTGGGTGGAGAGCCTGAATTCTAGGTATATGGGAGACGATGAGTTGAGGAGGTGGAATTGGTTGCTGGTGCTGAAGTATCACTGATACTAACAGGAATGTGGAGGAATTTTTGGCAAGCTGGAGAACATTAGCAGCCTGGTGGCCTTGGTTGCTGTTGATGCATTAGGTGCTACATGGACAACTTAAGGTGGCCAGATAAAAGGGTGTGCAGGCCTTGAGGTTGCTGCTGCTGTGTCTATCAGACAAACATGTCAATCAGACAAGCATCAGTGCTGCACCAGCATGCCTCTCAAACAAACAGGATTGGTGCTGTTATTTCTATGGCATGGACAACAAAGGTGGACACTGGTTGCTACATGATGTGTAACTACATCAGAGGAGCAGTCACTGTTATATCCCGCATTTTGCACGTCGGAATATCTTAAGACAATTGCGGGAAGTTAAGAACGAAGACACGCCAAAAATTATTTTAGTGCATAAGTTGGTTATGAATATTATTTATGAATATTATTGGACGGAAATATTGAGAAAGGCTAAGGGCAAGAAGAGAATTCGCAAAATGAAGTAGTGGAGATAACGCGGAAGGTTAGGGACAAAATGGTAATATTGAGAAAAGTCGAGGGGGTAAAATAGTAATTTCACCAAGTCCTAGAAAAAGTCTTGAAAGGGGCCAAACTTATGTGGCAAGACACTTAGTCTTTTTTTGGATTAAATTTTAAGAAATTGTAAGAAAATTCTAGAAAAAACAAAAGGAAGGGAAAAGAGAAGAAAAATCTAGAGAGGGGCATGTGCCACCACTCACATAGTCATGAAAATTATATATATATATAGAGAGATGAGAGAGTTAAATCTTTTAATTGAAGAAGAAAGAAAGAAAGAAAGAGAGAAAGGAAAAAAAAAGAGAAGGAGTGGGACGGCCAAGAGGGCGCTTGAACCGGCCAGAAAGTTGATGGTGGAGGTTGTTTTCTTCAAGTCTTCATACCAATTAGAAGGCCCTCGTCGACGTGGAAGAGTTGTTGGAACAAGAAAGCCATTTGTTGTTGTGGTTCATCAAACTAGCCGAAGGAGAAATAAGTGGAAGGTAAGTTTGACTCTCTGCATGTCTTGTGGATGGTTGTGCATGGTTTATGTGTGTTGTGGAATGTAGAAATGCATGGACTTCATGAAAGTGTGGTGTGTGTAGTGTGGCCGAATGCATGTAGTGTGGTATAAAAGTATAGAACTAATTTTATTTAATGATTGGTTGATATTGTTATGAACGTTTTGAGCATGTTGTGGTGTGTTGGAAATGAATGGAATTCATTGAGTCAGTGTTGATGTTGAACCGTGGTAAGGCTGTTTTGAAACAAGGAACGAATGAAATTTTATTTAGTATTTTGGTTGTTGTTTGTTGTGGATTGTGTGATGAAAATGAAGGTTTGATGACTCAAATGGAGGTCGTAATTATGTGGGCTGATTTAAGAGTTAATGAGACCTTAATGCAGTTTCTTGAATTCATGGAAATAGTGTTATAAATGTATGGAATTGTTGGTATATTTTATGAGTTTGAAAGAAATAAATGTATTGTTGAAGTTCTTGTGGCATTTGGA
Source organism: Lycium ferocissimum (assembly GCF_029784015.1). Classification (NCBI taxonomy): domain Eukaryota; kingdom Viridiplantae; phylum Streptophyta; class Magnoliopsida; order Solanales; family Solanaceae; genus Lycium; species Lycium ferocissimum. The sequence continues at coordinate 26,030 of NW_026713374.1, read as the reverse complement.
AGATTTGGGTTGGAGTGCATTGGACATGTTGTGAGTTGGGCATTGTTAATGTCGTAATGATTGTTGGTTTGGCCGGGTTGAATTCCCGGATTGTAGTTGATTGAAATCGACCAAGTTAAACTTGGTGGCATGATGTATTTACGGGGGGAAATGCTTGCCGAAATTTCGGTAGCCAAGTGTTATTTTAAGAATCCAATTCAAAAGGGCACTAATCAAAGTTTTGGGTAAACATGACCGGTTTGCGGTTTTGACGAGATTGCGACGTGACTTTGGAATAGCAAAGGAGCGGAAAGAGAGAGGTATGTGAGACCTTACTTTCTTTCTTTGGCATGTCCTGAGACGTATAGGCTTGATTTCGCGCCTCGGAGACTTCCCTAACTCTAGAAATCCGAGATTGAAAAATAGTTACTATTCATTCAGTGACATTGAACCAAAAGTGCTTGACTAGTGAAAGAAAGGTCGAAACACCCTATGACTTGCAAGAATACGACCCGATCACCCTAAGACTTCCATGAGCAACATTACGAAATGTATTATACGTAAATTGTGTACGCCGCCTCATTCGACCGAGGCGGGCCCACTATTCTCAAATCCCTTTTTATTGTTACATTAAGCTTATTTCCATGCTATAACTAATAAAAGTTTTTGGTTATCGTTCCTATTATCAAATTAGTAGTTGTTTTAACTAAATCCTTGATCCCAATGCATGATTTTTTCCTTACTAAAAGTTTACAAGTGTTTTCCAAAATATTCTTTTTCTTCAAAAACCAAGTTTTACAATATTGAAAGTATTAATGACAACTATGATTCCGCATGCGACTATGATTCTATGATACATGATTCTATGATGTCGGCTATGCTATGTCTATAACGATATGCTATGACATGTTCTATGTTGATAGCCTCGCCTTATGATTATCGTCCCTTCAAGGTGAGACAAAGCGACCATGATTACTCCATAAAAGCGATCGGAGGTTCCGACCTTACGTCGCTCCAGATAAGTATATGATTTCCCTTGGGCTCCCACTGCGTACTATGGTATATATATATATGTATAAAAATGTATTTGGGAAAGCGGGAAAAGGCGGGAGAGCGCCCCGTATGGTAGGGCTATACTCGGTGCATGTATCCGTACTTGACTTGATATCATCCGGACGCGGGATGCCGGACGCGGGATATATATTCTTTGGTTAAATGGATCGGGCGCCGACGCCTCGGCAAAATATCATATTGTGCTTTCTATATATGAAAAGAAATATTTTTCAAGCGAGTTTAGCATGCATGGCATCCGCCCCCCGGGGGGCACTCGGATACACGAGGTTACTCTCTATCGGATGCGATGTTCTATGTACCCGTGATTATTGTTTACATGTACGAGGTTATTTTCTTGATCTCGCGATACGATATCCTGTTTTTATTCATGTTTATACCCGCCCCCTATGTTATTATTCATGTCTTACATACTCGGTACGTTGCTCGTCTTGACCCCTCTTCTTCGGGAAATTGCGTTTCATGCCGCGCGAGGTAAACCCGGGCCCATTTGAAGCTAGCATAGAAGATGTCCGGCGGAATTGGTAGGCTCCACTTGTCCGGGAGTGCCCGAGTCACGGTATATGTGTGTGCCATAACGATATGTTCGAGAGTTAGAGACTTTGCGGACGCAGTCGTGGGTTCCGAGTCGGTACGTACTTTACGATACAAGTTCTGTATAGTTATATATTTTATTTGACTCTAAGCAACAAAGGAATATTTCAGCAGTCTTGTTATGTATACTTGACATAGAGATTTTAAAAAAAAAATTGGTACGTAGAAAGAGTCAGTGGGTTCGCCGGCTCGGTTGCGGGGTCGGGTGCCCATCACACCCTAGTGAGATCGGGGGTGTGACAAAGTGGTATCGGAGCAGGTCGGTCTAAGGGTTGTACGCAAAGTCGTGTCCCAGAGTCTGTTTATGGGTGTGAAGCCGGCCACGTTTATAAACGAGGAGGCTACGGGGCATTTAGGAATGGTTGACCTTCTTCTCGTCATGAGATCGTGCGATAGAGCCAAGTCATAGGAGATAAGATCCTTTATACTAATCGTTGACTTCGCGAGAAGCCCGATGTCGGCGGAAAAAGGGAGAAATGATATGGAAGGCAAAAGAGGTGAGACCGGGTGAATATATTTGTTCTATTACGTGGAGCTGGGCGCCGGACGGGGGGAAATAGCCATACATGCGGGCGGAAGGTGAACATCGAGGAATTAAAAAAGGGCAAAACGGTCATTGTAGAAGAAAGGACGTATTACGAAGATATCTCGGAAATTGTAAAGCTCTGGTTGGCTTCAGACCGCGTAGTAGAGGCCATGTGAAAAAGTGGACGTGAAAATATCGACATTAAGGCACTGAATTCCAGGTGAAGTTTTGGGTTAAGCGTGCCCGTGTGGGAGCAATTCTAGGATGGGTGACCCCACGGGAAGTTTATAAGAAATTCTATATATTCGAACATCGGAGACAACGGGAGGGTGGAGCAACCTAAGGGAAACTAGAGTGTATGGAATAATTGGAGATCATAAGAAGACGCGTGGGACAAGACGGACTTGCTCGGCGAAAAGACGGGAAGTACATCATAGCCCTAGAAGTAGGATAGGCTTGAACAGCGTTTGGACGTATTTTGTGGGCTAGTTAATAGTAATTATACATATGTATATATGAAGGAGTAGGATATCCCAAACATGATTGTATCAGGGGACATGTGAATCCCAGCGACCGAAGTTACGATGCAGAAGGCATTAATCGAGTAAAGGTACCAAAGCCCGAGTGATAGCAAGAGTAAACGGTATAAGCGTTGTAAAGTGAGCCGTTATTATTCTACTATAAATTGAGATTGGGAATGAGGATAGGAGGCGAAGTATAAACGGATAATGGTATAGGTACCCCCCAAAAGGGGGGAAGCAGGTGAGGGAAATGTAAGGATGAGATCGAAACAGTCGAAACGGTAATATGTTTGATGTGGGTGCTTGGGCTACAAATGAGATCCCTTCATGGAAACAAATTGGTAAGATCGGAAGATGGCCGAGCAAAGCGAATGAGAATTAGAATGATAATGTTTAAGGTAATATGAGAAGTTCGCACAAACCTTGAGTAGTGCGACGCAGAAAAATGGACACTTATAAAGAGAAAGAGTATGACAAAGAGAACGGTGTAGGATAGTTTAAGAGCTAATATAAAGGATGGGAATAGCTTTAAAAAGGGAGCTCCCACTGAGGTGCTTATGGAGAGCTTGTGGACTAGTCGAACATTCGAGGACGAATGTTTCAAAAGGGGGGAAGGATGTTATATCCCGCATTTTGCACGTCGGAATATCTTAAGACAATTGCGGGAAGTTAAGGGCAAGACCACCTTCAAAAATTATTTTAGTGCATAAGTTGGTTATGAATATTATTTATGAATATTATTGGACGGAAACATTGAGAAAGGCTAAGGGCAAGGGGAAATCGCAAAATGGGCCGTGGAGATAACGCGGAAGGTTAGGGACAAAATGGTAATATTGAGAAAAGTCGAGGGGTAAAATAGTAATTTCACAAGTCCTAGAAAAAAGTCTTGAAAGGGGCCAAACTTATGTGGCAAGACACTTAGTCTTTTTTTTTTTTTGGATTAAATTTTAAGAAATTGTAAGAAAATTTTTAGAAAAAACAAAAGGAAGGGAAAAGAGAAGAAAAATCTAGAGAGGGGCATGTGCCCCTCACATGGTCATGAGAATTATATATATATATATATAGAGATGAGAGAGTTCATCTTTTAATTGAAGAGAGAAAAGAAAGAAGAGAGAGAGAAAGGAAAAAAAAAGAAGGAGTGGGACGGCCAAGAGGGGCGGCGAACCAGGCCCTAAAGTTGATGGTGGAGGTTGTTTTCTTCAAGTCTTCATACCGATTAGAAGGCCCTCGTCGACGTGGAAGAGTTGTTGGAACAAGAAAGCCATTTGTTGTTGTGGTTCATCAAGCTAGCCGAAGGAGAAATAAGTGGAAGGTAAGGTTTGACTCTCTCTATGTCTTGTGGATGGTTGTGCATGGTTTATGTGTGTTGTGGAATGTAGAAATGCATGGACTTCATGAAAGTGTGGTGTGTGTAGTGTGGCCGAATGCATGTAGTGTGGTATAAAAGTATAGAACTAATTTTATTTAATGATTGGTTGATATTGTTATGAACGTTTTGAGCATGTTGTGGTGTGTTGAAATGAATGGAATTCATTGAGTCATGGTGTTGATGTTGAACCCGTGACTGGGCTGTTTTTGGAAACAAGGAACAATGAAATTTTATTTAGTATTTTGGTTGTTGTTTGTTGTGGATTGTGTGATGAAAATGAAGGTTTGATAACTCGAAAATGGAGGTCGTAATTATGTGGGCTGATTTAAGAGTTAATGAGACCTTAATGCAGTTTCTTGAATTCATGGAAATAGTGTTATAAATGTATGGAATTGTTGGTATATTTTATGAGTTTGAAAGAAATAAATGTATTGTTGAAGTTCTTGTGGCATTTGGAAGATTTGGGTTGGAGTGCATTGGACATGTTGTGAGTTGGGCATTGTTAATGTCGTAATGATTGTTGGTTTGGCCGGGTTGAATTCCGGTTAGTTGATTGAAATCGACCAAGTTAAACTTGGTGGCATGATGTATTTACGGGAAATGCTTTAAATTTCGGTAGCAGAGTGTTATTTTAAGAATCCAATTCAAAAGGGCACTAATCAAAGTTTTGGGTAAACATGGACCAGTTTGCGGATTTGACGAGATTGCGACGTGACTTTGGAATAGCAAAAGGAGCGGAAAGAGGTATGTGAGACCTTACTTTCTTTCTTTGGCATGTCCTAGACGTATAGGCTTGATTTCGCGCCTCGGAGACTTCCCTAACTCTAGAAATCCGAGATTGAAAAATAATTACTATTCATTCAGTGACATTGAACCAAAAGTGCTTGACTAGTGAAAGAAAGGTCGAAACACCCTAGGACTTGCAAGAATACGACCCGATCACCCTAAGACTTCCATGAGCAACATTACGAAATGTATTATACGTAAATTGTGTACGCCGCCTCATTCGGCCGAGGGGCCCACTATTCTCAAATCCTTTTTTTGTTACATTAAGCTTATTTCCATGCTATAACTAATAAAAGTTTTTGTTATCGTTCCTAATATCAAATTAGTAGTTGTTTTAACTAAATCCTTGATCCCAATGCATGATTTTTTCCTTACTAAAAGTTTACAAGTGTTTTCCGAAATATTCTTTTTCTTCAAAAACCAAGTTTTACAATATTGAAAGTCTTAATGACAACTATGATTCCATGACGACTATGATTCTATGATACCTATGATTCTATGATGTCAGCTATGCTATGTCTATAACCCGATATGCTATGACATGTTCTATGTTGATAGCCTGCGCATGATTATCGTCCCTTGAGGTGAGACAAAGCGACCATGATTACTCGTAAAGCGATCGGAGGGTTCCGACCTTACGTCACTCCGATAAGTACATGATTTCCCTTGGGCTCCCCTGCATGCTATGGTATATATATATATGTATAAAAATGTATTTGGGGAAAACTGGGAAAAAGGGCAGAGCGCTATGGGCGCTGGGCTATACTCACGGTGCATGTATCCGTACTTGACTTGATATCATCCCGGACGCGGGATATATATTCACTTGTGGTTAAATGGATCGGCTGCCGACGCCTCGGCAAAATATCATATTGTGCTTTCTATATATATGAAAAGAAATATTTTTCAAAGGCGAGTTTAACGCATGGCATCCGCCCCCAGGGGCACTCAGATACACAGGTTACTCTACTATCGGATGCGATGTTCTATGTACCCATGCAGTTATTGTTTACATGTACAGGTTATTTTCTTGATCTCGCGATACGATATCCTGTTTTTATTCATGTTTATACCCCTTACTATGTTATTATTCATGTCTTACATACTCGGACATTGCTAATCTTACGACCCTCTTCTCGGGGCTGCGTTTCATGCCGCGCAGGTAAACCCAGACGAGCTGAAGCTAGCATAGAAAATGTCACACCCCGATCTCACTAGGGTGTTCACATACTATTCCATCGAATCAATCGGCATACTACTTCACCCGAAACCTTCAAATTTAACAACAACCATACATTTCATTACCATCTATATTCATTGACTTCAACCACATTCTTCATTCAACGCCACATAATCCATAATGACAACAACTAGGATGTCGAATTACATTAATTGACACTAACTTACCAAAACACCCATTTAACCCATAGTCACTTACATGTTTTCATGCACCTTTATCCATCCCTACATTACAACAACAACATAACAATCAAAATGCCAAATAGAATTGATTCATTTCTCCTACACCAAACAAGGGCCACACGGCCACCACACACTTTATACATGCCTCCATGAATTTTTCACTTATTTCTTGGCATTTCAATAACAACCAACATGCTACATGTACTACATGTATATTTTCTTGAATTCTCATCTTCTCATAAATTACGACAACAAACAACACTCTACATAGGATCAATCCATTCTTTCCATGCAACACCACACATCACCATCGACCAATCCGTGCAAAACACAAATACACGGCTACAACTAACATCCACAACTCAATAATCAAATTACTAAATGGTATTAATTCATCACTTCACTCCAACACAACACATGTATTCGGCCAACATGCAACACACATATTTTCATATGTTTCATCCATTTCTTCAACCTATACATACACCAAACATTCATAACATTTAAAAGGAAGTTGGTTCTTACCTTTTCCATTCAACTTCTCTCTTGGTTAAAGTCATGAACTTAGATGGTAATGAAATGTATGGTTGTTGTTAAATTTGAAGGTTTCGGGTGAAGTAGTATGCCGATTGATTCGATGGAATAGTATGTGAATTGAATTGAATTGAATTGAATGTTGAAGTGTTGCTAGAATAACTATTGGTATTGTTGATAATTTGGCCGGGTTGAATTCCCGGATTGTTGTTAATGGATGAATTGGGCCGAGCCATATTCTCGGGACGGTATATTTATGGGGAGATCTTTAAAAATTCAGCAGGACCATAAGTGAAGGAACTTGAGAAGTTACGACAAGTATATGTCAATGAATCTAATCGTTGCATCAACTTTCTTGAATGTAGACTAAGCGGAACCAAGCTTGGATGAATAAGCATAGCTAGTAAGGCGCGCAGGTATGTTAAGGCTAAGCCCTTTTCTTTCTACGGCATGAATCACATAATGAAATATTATAAATGCTCCCATAACGACCTTATTTTTCAAAGTTAGAATTTATGATTTCAAAACATGATTTCTTCTTAAAAGTTATAAATGTTTTCAAAAATATTCATTTTCTCCAAAATCCAAGTTTTACGTTTTGATAGTTTTCATGACTAAAACGACGACTATGATTTTATGACGACAAGGATGATGCCGGATATAAGCAGACGTCTATGATGAATATGTCAAGGATATGTTCTTACCATGGATACGACGATATGAAAATGTTAAGCTATTTTCGAATAATGACTATGTTAAAGGTTCCAAAGTGCATGATCTGATATGACATGTTCTATGTTCTCTTAATGTTGCCCTTCGTTGATAGTCTCACCTTAAATAATCGTTCCTCCAAGGTGAGACATGACGATCCGGGTTATTCCATAGTATAATCGGAGGTTACCGACCTTACGTCACTCCGATAGAGTTATAGCTTTTCTTCGGGCTCTCCTGAATGCTATGTGTCACGACCCAACCCCGTGGGCCGTGACTGGTGTCCTACCTGGACACCCAGACGTACTTACCTAACAGATCCGACATACCGGATAGCTAATCTGCTCAGACATACATGAATCCATACAGACATAACATACATCGTACGAACATACATATATACATACATACTGAAAATTATACAGAAGCCGTTAGGGCTATCATAACAGACAGAGTCGCATATCACACACACTTATCCAGACAGTGATAACCCACACCCCACAGACATGTCTGCAGACCTCTAACATACAGATCAGAATCAGAAGACAGAATCAGAAGACGGGACAGGGCCCCGCCGTACCCAAATAGTCATATGTACAGAACGTATGTACAACAGAAGATATATACCAAAAATATCGAGCTCCGGATCAAGGGGAGCTCTCCGGACAGGACCAATATCCTAAGGCGGCGGCGTATCACGCGCGCGTGCGCGCGCGCGCGGGCATGTAACACGGCCCCGAGAAAAGGGGTCGGTCGAAGATGTACCGAGTATGTAAAGCGGAAACATAACATACATAAATGTAATAACGAGAATCGATACGTAAAATCGTAACGGACGAATAATACGGAGGTAGAGCGGACAGAATCGGATTCATACAGGGTCAGACTTACAGAGCGTACCGACGGAATCTCAGACAGAACCAGATCTCAAATGGGTGGCAGACGGAATCAGAATCGATCAGACGTACAGAAATGTGTCAGACAGAATCAGAGTTCAAATCAGATTTTCAGAAAGTGACGGTGGTCGAGAATCCATACCCGGACGTACGGAGGCCGCGGAACGAGAATTATGCATGCGAGTCATAATCATATGCGGACGGACATATCGAATTCTTTCACATACGGACGGATCCCGGCCCTTTAATAAGGGACGCGGTAACGAACCCGGCCTCGTAGTACGGGACGCGGTGGACGGACGAGAATCGAGATCAAATGCCATCACGGCCGCCATCCCCGTAATATCACATAATCGGATCATAATCATAATCGGATCGGATCGGATACGACGATCCCGGCCCGCACAATCCGAGGGACGCGGTGAACAATGCGATGAGGTGCACGAATCACGAGAACACCGGCCCGGGCGCGGTGAAGGAAGCATTGAGACATCCACGAACGGATCCATGAGAAACCATATACACGCAGATCGACATACGTACGTAATCAAACCGAAGTAGTTCGAAGATAAGTCGGATCGAATAGGCGGATCATATCGAACGAGTATCCGGAGAGAATCGTTCCGGAGGTCGAATAATATTCGGATTCGGAAAACCGGTCATAATGCTCATTAGTTAGCGACGAGAACATAATTAAAAGTTATCTATGAAAAACAGACAGAAACAGATCGACTTGGACCTTACCGGAAGTTTCAGGGTATTGTGGGCCCACCTCGGACCCAATCATAATAAAGTACGTAAGTTATAGATAATACACCTTACAGAACCGTCCATAATCATTTTAGAACGTTTCGACTCCATTTATGGAAGTTACGTCCTTATAGGTCAACTTAGAAGAAATTGGTTCAATCTTACTGAAAGATTTTGCGCTATTTTCAATCTTGAATCCCGAGAAGCGGAAGTACAACCGAGGCTCGCTCAAGCTCGTTAGACTCGGAACATGCCAAAGAATAAGGGCAAGGCTTTACATACACGGATTACGCCTTACGCGCGTCCAATCTCACTTCCCGTTTCGTCCAAAAGCGCAAATGGTCATTCTTACCGTTACTATTCATGCAAGCTAATATTTCAACTTTGGGGTTATACTTGGCTACCGAAATTTCGGCAGCACTTCCCCTATAAATATGGCGCCCCGAGAATTTGACTCGGCTCAGAACAACCAACAACAGCACCAACAACAACATTAATCATCAACTAGAATCATTTATGAACATGAAGAATCTTCGTTCTACACAAAGCGACAACTTCCAAACTAACTTCACATTTCCAAACCAACATCAATATTTTCATCACCATTAATCATCAAGATCATTACAATTCTATTCGGAAGCGTTTCATAACATTTTTACAATATACATACAAGTATACAAAATATACCAACTTTCCAACATAAGGCCATAATTCTTTCAACACTTCCAAATCAATGCAAACTTTCATCATCCTTCCTTCGTTTAGATTATAAGAATCGTAACAACACATCTAACATATCAAACAAAACAATTCATCATTATTTCCAATTCACCATGGCTCACGGCCAACCTCCACTTCCCTACCTTCAACCTAATTCATTCAACTTCCCTTTCCAACATGAATTACATCATAACCACAACTAAGATACAACATAAAATCCAACACATCTTCCATACACAACCATGCACATACACGGCCAAATCTATATATATATACACACGGCCTACAACACATTCACACACATGCACGATTTGCACACTACCAATCACCATACCATGATTTCCATTCAATTCCACACATAATAACATATACATAAACTTCCATAGCATAATATAACATAAGCATGAATTCCTTACCTTTCTTCCAAATTTCAATCTTCCGCAAACGTAATTCCTTTGCTTAGCTAATTATGCCACGTTGTTAAGCGCCTTGAACTTAGCAAGAATCCAAGAAGACACAATTTTTGAGCCAACACCCAAGTTCCTAGAATTTTTTTCTTTTTCTCTTCTCTTCTCTTTCTCTTAGGCCGAAGGGCCTTCCTTTTTTTTTTCTCTTGATTTTTCCTTTGTTTTCTTGAATCTTCCAAGGCTTAGGATCATTACATAATTAATAGTCACATGGAAAATTAATTAACTTGGGTTGGGCCTAGGTTGGCCGGCCACCCCTTCTCTTTGGGCCTTGATTTTCTTATTTTTTTTTGAGCCCAATTCTTCATGAATCTTAATTTGAAATTTCCGAAACAAATTTCCAAAATTCCAATTTTGCCCTTAAGCCTTCTCCCGAGGTGTTTCCATATTCAAATTTTCATAACCGACATACACATGCTAAAAAAATTTCAAACACAGCTTCCTTTCTCATAATTCACAATTATTTCGAATTTTTCGATTATGCAAAAAGACGGGATGTAACACTATGACATGATACATGTATAAGTATACGTATATGTATATGTATATGGGGAAGATGGGAAAAAGGGCAGGCGCTATAGGCGCACAGCCACCTGATCGATGGAGATTGATATGATATCGTCCGGACGCGGGATGCCGGACGCGGGATAAGTGGTTAAATGGATCGGAGCGACGCCTCGGCAATATGGTATGTTCTATTTTCTTTATATATGAAAATGAGATGTTTTCAAAGAAAGAATACGTACATGTATATACAAATGGATCGGGGCACGTTCCGCGCATAGTATATGGATCGGTACGCACGTTCCGCGACATTAAGCATGCGTGGTATCCGCCCTCGAGAGGCACTCACGTATGTACGAGTTACGGTTTACATGATATGATCCATATGTCTGACTTACTCCCGACATATGATATGTCTCATATGTACGGGATACTCTCTTTCACGTGACATGCTTTACATCTCTTTTTATGTTATTGTTCATACCTTACATACTCGGTACAATGCTCGTGCGCCGACCCCTCTCTCTTCGGGGGTTTCATGCCGCGCGGTACACCGAACGGATAGAAGATGTTCCGGCGAAGTTGCAAACTCCCTTTGTTTTGGAGTGTCGCCAAGTCGACATACTATGCCATGATGTTTCATTCGAAGTTAGAGACTTTGCGCAGACGAGTCGTGGGTTTTGGAGAACGGTTTGTATCATGATATGAGTTGTGTACGGCTATATATTTTATTTGATTTAAAAGCAACGAAAGAGTCTTATTATGTATGAATAATCTTATTAAGTATGTACGTTTTAAAGGTTCAAAAAAAAAAAAAAAAAAAAAAAAAAAAAAAAAACTCGGTGCGTAGAAAAAGTCGGAGGGTTCGCTCGGCTCGGTTACGGGGTCGGTGCCCATCACACCCTAGTGAGATCGGGGTGTGACGAGAAGATGTCCAATGGAATTGGTAGGCTCCACTTGTCCGGGGAGTGCTGCCGAGTCACGATATATGTGTGCCATAACGATATGTTCGAGTTAGAGACTTTGCGACGCAGTCGTGGGTTCCGAGTCGGTTACATGCTACGATACAAGTTCTGTATAGTTATATATTTTATTTGACTCTAAGCAACAAAGGAATATTTCAGCAGTCTTGTTATGTATACTTGATATAGAGATTTAAAAAAAAAAATTGGTACGTAGAAAGAGTCAGTGGGTTCGCCCGGCTCCGGTTACGGGGTCGGGTGCCCATCACACCACAGTGAGATCGGGGTGTGACAGTCACTTTGTCTACAGGCTGCAAACATCAGGAAAACAACAAGTCCATTTGTTGCAGCATGAGGTGGCAGGCTATAAATGATGCTGGTCTGATGCTAATTCAAGAGAAGAAATGCAAGATAGACTGCAGGGACACAGGAATTTATTGAGATTATGTGCAGCTGAAGGATAGCTAAAAACAACAGCTGTGGTTGCTGAAGTGAGAGATGCAGCAGCTGCTGAGATGCATCACCTGCACACACATGCTGATGTTTCTTTGCTTCTTTAGTTACAACTGGAGGAAATTACAAGGATAAACTACAAGAAAGGGGCCTGTTTGTCTCAGGTGGAAATTTCCTAATTTGTAACAGCTAAGGGAGGTACAATTGGTGTGCATAAATGTAGCATTTTGCTGCTGCTGTACACCAGGAGCTTTGAATCCAGCAGGAAGACAAGTAATGAAGTAAACTGTGACCTTATAAGGCAAAGTTTAAGTTATGCCTTAAGGAAAACTTTCGCATTATGGGCATACTTTTAGTTATGTCTTTGGGGCATACTTTTTAGTTAAGGCATAACTAAAAGTTTACCTTGAAAAGTAAAAAAATAAAAAATAAAAATATATATATATATATATATATATATATATATATAAAAGTCTGCCCCCTTCGGCAGACTTTTACTTAAACACAACTAAAAGTCTGCCCCCTCCGGCAGACTTTTACTTAAACACAACTAAAAGTCTGCCCCCTCCGGCAGACTTTTACTTAACACAACTAAAAGTCTGCCCCCTCCGGCAGACTTTTAGTTGAACATAACTAAAAGTCTGCCGGAGGGGGCAGACTTTCCCTTGAAGCATATATATATATATTTTTTAACTTTTTAAGGGAAACTTTTAGTAAATGGTGTGAATCCATCAGCACACAAACCCAATCGAATATTCCTTGGTTCATTAGCAAAATCCGAAAACGTTCTATCGAAATGCTTCCATGCTTCTCCATCTGATGGATGACACAATACCCCGGGTGGCCTTCTATTTTCATAGTGCCATCTCATATGAGGAGCAGAACTCAGTGATGCATACAACCTCTTTAACCTTGGTATAAGAGGTAAATAATGCATCACCTTAACTGCAACCCTCTTACCGCTGGCAAGCTGTTTAAAACGAGATATTCCACAAACTTTGCAATTCTCTAAATCTGCATTATCCCTATAATACAACATGCAACCTTTTTCACAACAATCAATTTTCATAGACGAGAGACCTAATTTGGAAACCAATTTTTTTGCTTTATAGTAATCATCGGGTATGTCTAAGTTCGGATTAAGTTCTTTCATAAGCTCAATCATAGCGTTCATGCCCGCTATAGAAATATTCGCATCCGATTTAATACTTAGCAATCTAACGGCAACAGACAATGCAGAGTGTGACATGCCTTCGCAAAATGGACGACTAGCAGACTCTAATTGTGCATAAAAACGTTGTGCCTCTTCATTAGGAGGTTGATCAACAGGTTGTTGGTTGTTACCCTCATTGTACATCCCAAGAGCATCCATAACCATTTCATGCAATCTAGGATCTTCACTACTTTCACCAGCAACAAAACTATGATTGCAAATATTACTGGCACTACCCTCAATTTCTCCATGACTAGTCCAAACATAATAGTCGTCCATAAAACCCTTACTACAAAGATCAGCCCTAACATCCTCAGGTTTTAACCACTTTATACAATTGCAATCTGCACAAGGACACCTAATTGTCCCATCCTTTTGACAAAATAAATTTGCCTGATTAATAAACCCCTCAACGCCTTGCTTAAATTCATCCCTCAACCCCGTCGATTAGGTAACACCCTATCATACATCCATCTGCGATGTTCATTGTCCATCTATATATACAAATAACAAATCCATATGAATAGTTTAAGATGCATAGAGTAATTCTACATCTAGTACACAGCTTTAGTGATGTAGTAAATAAACCAAATTCGATATACAATTTCATGCATACTTAATATTTAAAAGATTACATGATGAAGAGTTGACATACTGTTTTCAAAATAGATGATCATTCCATTTCAAAATAAATAGTGTTTTAGGCTTTTCATTTTGTTTAAAAATAAGTTGTTCTTTAGAATTTCAAAGAGGAAATTGATCTTATTCTTCCAAATTAAAAACAAGGGGCTTGGGGGAAGATCTCATAGAAAAGCTTCTAAATACCACAGTACACAAACAACAAATGCTTCAATCAAAACTAGTCCGATAAATAATATGAATCCTAGCTATCCTTTTCCCTCTATTTGGACCTTCTAGAAAGAAAACTAAACCCTATGGCAATTTAAAGCTAAGCCAAAAAAAAAAAAAAAAAAAAACTCTGAAAATACTCTCACAAAAAAACCCCAAATCAGAATTCATTTAGCATAAGCCTAAAATGTTTGAAAATTATATCTTTGCACATAAAAAGAGGAAATTTAAGCAACATATGAAATCAAGATATTTCCTATTAAAATCTAGAAAGATGACAAATTTTAAGCTTGAGAATACTTCAAATTCCTTCAAAATAATTGCAGTAATTAATGACTTCAAATAATAAACCTTACCTCTTCAAGAATATAGAAAAAACCGTAACTTTGTCTCCACTTTGAAATTGCAAAGTCAATTTTTTTGCTTTGTGTTCAGTGTTGCTTCCAATTCCACAAATTGGGTATCTTACTCCGCCCCGTATTCTCAAACTAATTCATGTCTCTTAGCTTTCCTCTGTTCGTGATTGAAGTGGCGCCATTGAGAATTTTTACTGTGATTGAAGTGGCGCCGTTGAGAAGAGAGCAAGACAAATGATTCTACGTAATCCTCATTCTCCGTAGTCTGTGAATGAATTTTGCCTCCGAATGTTTGTTTGGGGAAATGGAATGATTAGGTTAAAAGTGCTCTATTTTTCTTTTAGCTAAAATAAATGGCCCCTAAGTTCCCGCTGTTGTTTTTTTCCCCCAACTTTTTTCAGTTCTAGCGCCTAAGTTTCTTTTATTCTAGCTTTAGTTTTTTAATTTTTTTTTTAACACAAATAGGGATGGGTAATGGAATGTATATACTCTCTCCGTTTCAATTTATGTGAACCATTTGATTTTATATGAAATTTTAAAAAATAGAGAAAGCTTTTAAACTTGTGATGTTAAATGAGTCACATATATTTTATGTGGCTATAAATCATTGCATAAAGGTAAATTGTTTCTAATTATACAACGAGATCATTCTTTTTAGCATGGACTAATAAAAGAATAAGTTCACATAAATTGAAACGGAGGGGGTATTAAACTATTTATAATCTTTGAGATAATAAGTAAATAAAAATATTAAATTTAGATAATAACCATCAAATTTTGTAGAAAACTTGCAAAACAATTTACTTTAAACAAATTGATAACTCAAATTAGCCTATTTTAGATCGAATCACCAGTTGAATAAAATTTTAACTTAACAAAAGATATATTATATATTTGTGAAGACAAAATTGAGATTGTTTTAATAAAAGATGAATTTATTATAAAAGAGTGAAAATAAAATTTTGTTTGGGAATGTCAAACCAAATTATCTCCAAACAAATCAAGAATGACTAAACTTATACAATTTTTTTCATAATATTGTTTTCTCAAAATAACTAAGGCCTCATTTGTTTATATGAAAATTAAGACGTCAAAATCTAAACGCATATCTTAATATTTAAGATATGCATTAAGAATTATATGTACGAATCTAAATACACATATGAATACTAAGATATTGTGTTAAGGTGCGAATACTACATTATTAAGAGTTAAGACGGTTTGCTTTACAATATACGAATGTGTAAAATATGTCTTTATTTTAAAAAAATTAGTATGAAATTTAATACAATACAAAATGAATCTAATATGTTATCAATAAAATATTTTTAAAATATTATATGAAGGTAGGTGTGGTGGCAATACTAGAGGTGGTCTTGTAGGTGTCAACCGATGGTGTCGGCTAATGGTGGTATTGTAGGTAGTAGCTAGTGGTAATGAATGCTGGTAGTAGTTGGTGGTGGTGATTGATAGTGATAGCTAATAATGTTGGTAAATGACGACGGTGATTGACGATACATAGTGGTGAAGGATGACGGTGATAGACGATATATAGTGGTGATGATTGTGGTGATTGCGGGTAGTCATGAACGATGGTGTGTTGTAAAAATGGTGGTTGGTGGTGATGATTGTAAATAGTGACTAGTGGCATTGTACGTTGATTATAGTAATTGATAATGGCGGTGGTTGTGAGTAGTGATGATTAATAATGGTAGGCGGTGACAATAATTGATAATGATGGGAGATGTCGTAATGGTAGCGATAATTAAATAGAGGAAACGATGGCTGCCATCTTTGTATAATTTTTTTAATCGACATTTTAATGATATTAAGACTTTGTTACGGATCTTTAATAATCATTCGGACACATTAAGTAGTTGTAACATAATAGATTAATATCACAAATACAATTTCACGTCTTCGTAATTATTGACGTATAGGCTAATCAATCAATGATATTTCTTAAAAATACCACTCATGCACTACGACTACTTAGTGTAATTATCGATTTATAAGTTAATCAATCAGTATTACTTAAGAATACCACTAATATACTTCTACTTACTAGAATTATTATATAATAGACTTATCAATCACTAACATTACTAAACAATACTTCTAATACAACACACTTTAACCATTGTCAATTTATAAGCTAAACAATCATTAACTTTTATTAAGGATGCCACTAAGAACACTTCTATTTATACTATCACTTTTTAAACTTATCACTTATAACATTCTTTAGAGTGCTATCACTATACACTTTTACTCGGTACAATAAATAAGTGGTACTAGTTAATTTTCTTATGATAAGTCTAGAAATGTAATATAGCGAAAAAAGAAAAAAAAAACTTTAAACAATTGCCGAGGGACTTACCAATTGACACCATCGCTATTTTTTATTTAAAAAATATAAAATAATTATTTATTAAATAATCAATTTTACATATTTAATTTACCAAGAGACATCCCTCGGTAATTTCAAAAAGAAAACTCAAAATAATTATATCTACTCTATCGAGAGACTCCCTCGGTACATTTTATTTAATTTTCATTTATTTTTATTAACATACTTGGTGTCCCTCGGTACGGGAAAAAAGAAATTCAAAATATTTATATTTATATTACAAGGGTCTCTCTCGGAAATTTTAATTTGTTTTTTATTATGTACCGATAGAGTCCCTCGGTATAGTCAATTAAATGTTGACTTTAAAAAAGTCAAATAATTTACCGAGTCCCGTCCCCCTCGGTATCTTTAAAAAATAATTAAAATTTAAAATATTTGACTTTTTCCGAGGGACGCCAGTAAGCAATGCTTCGGAATAGTGACATCAAATTTGTCCCTCGGTAACCCGTGTAGGTAAATAGCTTGTTTTTAGTAGTGAATGTAACATGTCCTTCACCCAAAAACTCAACAAATCACCGTTCAGTTTTTCGATGCTTCTAGACGGGCTGCCGATTTGTGCTATTATTTGGCCTTGCGTATACCACAAGAATCTCTACGATTATCCCTCTTGATTCTCCATATTCTGTTCAAAATTTCTCTATTTGGTTTCATATTTGTCTTTGGTATACTGTTTATCCTCTTCTGTCTTCTTTGTTCAATTTTATCTGTCCTTTCTGTTTTGAGATAACGAGAGAGTCAAGTACCCGAATAGGTTTTTGCTTCAATCGTAAATGACATGAGGGCAGCGGGAGAACAAAAATGATATTTTTCTCAATCTCATAAGATAATTATACATAGGGCTTTTTTTTTTTGTTCTAGTAATTGAATGCGTTTGAGCATATAAAGTGATAGGTTGTATTCAAATGTCGGTTTTGAAAAGTTTAGCTACTATATTTTCATTAGTCATTCTGGTAACAAAGCTATTCTCATTTGCAGTTCTGAGATCACGAGTATCTTTAACAACAAAGAAACAAGTTTTGGAGCATTGACAAGGACTCCTTCTACGACTTTTATTGATCTCGTCATTCATATCACTTTTAAGTTTATAGTTACTGTAAGTATTGTATTTACGGGTTATTCATGAGTAATTATTTTCTAAAGATTTATTTGATCAAAATAACGGTTTATTTCTATTTTCCTTTCTATTTGTTTGGACACCGAATTGTCCTTTGTTCTTTCAAGTAGCTACACTTGCCTTCATATATGATTGTCATTATCTGTATATATGTTTATGTGCGCACTTCTACTGAATTCTAAGTTGGTATTTTGGGTTCATAACATAGAAATTATAAACTGGTGCTATCTGTTGAATAAATAATTATTTTAATATCTCAAAAAGAATTATTATTTTTTAATGCCTCCATTTATAATTTCAACAGGCAATTGAGACAAATTTGGAGTGCTTTAATAGCATTCAATATGAATAAATTTTGTTCAGTTACCTAACGTCTTTTTCAATAGTTGACTAAGTCTTTAATCTTGAAACAATTATTTTAATGGCCTTAATGGCTTTTATAGCAATATAATGCAGATATGTTTTCAGATGATCGGTGGACAAGTTCTTTGCCTATATATATTCTTTCGTGTGCTCATTTCTCGATGATGAAATAACCTAAGAGTCAAACTTTTTTTACTACTTATTTTCTTTTGCTGGGTTATCTACTTTTGTGAAGTCTTTGTTAGATTCGGCTGAGTTTATACTAGAAGAGCTTGTTGAATCCTGGGGGATACACCCATACCGGGTGAAATATCCTTAAGGACAGTGCCATTGGCATGCCTCAAGCTACGAAGAATTCTCTACAATTGTTCGTGATCATGTATTTTCCTCAAGCTTAGAAGAAGTTCCTACAAGTGTTCGTGATGAAGAGAAATCCCTGCAAGTGTTTGTAATGAAGAGAAGTCCCTACATGTGTTCATGATGAAGTATTTTCCGTAAAATTTCCAACAATCTTAAGGATATTTCTCACTCTATTCTTACGGAAAATTGAAAGAGAATAACTTAGTACAATCTGTCTAAGTTTCAGGTATGTTTTTGCTTGTACCGGAATGCGCCTAAGATTATATTTAACTTTAGATTTTGTGTTGTTTAGCATATGGGGTATAAAAATTTATTTATTTAAGAAATTTACTTTGGTGTTTGAATATGGAAGATGCCAAAAGAGTTTAGCATAAAGCTTTACAAAATTGAGATTTTTTGTGGCGAAAATTATATTGGCAGATCAAAATATTATGTACTTTTGGTAAATTTACTTTAGGCTCTGAAAAGTTTTTCCAAATCATTTGGGTAAAATAATAGTTGAATTATGCCAGTTTTATTATTAAATAAATATGATATATTTATGTGCAAGTCAAGCTTTTAGCTTTGTAGCTTTTATATTGAGAAAAGGTTATTTTGGTATGGAAATGAAAATTGACACTAACGAAAGCATTTTATCATGAGATGGGTGTTTGACAAAGTCGATTTTATGCGTCAAACAATATGGCGTTGAGATTCTGCGAAACTAATTATCGAACCTTTAATGAGATATAAATTATTTTATGTGTGATGAACCAAGTCAATCATGTCCACCAATATTGAGAAGATTCGGAGAAATGACAATCTCGCTAAGTAAAAAATACTATTGACTAAGCGGATGATATAAATTATTGTGGTCATTTTCTCAAGCAAATCTTGTGGCTGATGTGAGAGATTGGGTGTTAAAATTTGGAACTACTAAGCAATTTATGCTAACAAAATTATATTTGTGTGCTACACCCAAGTTGAAGAAGAATGATTTATCTATGTTGGTGATTCTAGAACTACTCAAGTTCTTAGAATGAAAAAGTTCTTCTTAAACTCACATTTGAAAATTATTAGCCTGAGGTGGTACATTTTCTTAATAGTTGAACTAATTTGATTTTTGTGAGATTATTAGAAAAAGTTGGGTACAAATTATATTTGAGTTTGATAAGGTGCTATAAAAAAAAAAAATGTTTTTGTGGGCGATGAGTACTGTATTTATGATTTGTCTGTGCTTGATAATTTTCAAGATAAAATGTTAGTACTTTGTTGTTTGACTGATTCATATGATTTATGACATGTTAAACTTGGATATGTTAATTTTTCTTACGTAGACAAATAAATAAAATTGATATCTTAAAAGTCATATCAAAATTTACTATTTTAATATTGTATATGAGTCTTTAGTATGATGGTTATTTTTTAAGCATGTTTTCAGGGTCCGTTTTGTGAAATGTAATTGAGACATTAGGTGGTTTGAATGAATTCAATATCTTGAATAATTATTAGTTGGTTTTAATGATTGAAACTGTCATTTGATATCAAATTAATTAGCATTCTAACGTTACCTTGAAATTCATCTGTGGAAAAGTCTATCTGATC
This sequence comes from Lycium ferocissimum, assembly GCF_029784015.1. NCBI lineage: Eukaryota > Viridiplantae > Streptophyta > Magnoliopsida > Solanales > Solanaceae > Lycium > Lycium ferocissimum. The sequence goes on along the minus strand of NW_026713374.1, from coordinate 5,516 downwards.
ACTAGGATAGCCATTAAAGGATTTTAACACATATGATACTATGTATTGACTTAGAAATATGAGTAATATATTTGATATTTTGGCATATAAATTTGGGTGTTACATATAAAAAGAGATATATAACAGGACTGGCAAAATCCCTTACAAATTGTGGAAAATTTATTCCCCTATCATGACATATTTGAAAGCGTGGGGGTTGGCTTACTAAGGTTATGCTAGCTGATTTTGAAAAGAAGCAACGATTGAAAAGTGTTATAGTGAATTAATATTTGTTGTATAGAGGGGTACAATGATGCTAAATGGGTTTCAAGATCCACACGTGGTTAAGAGTTTGAAAGATGAATATGAAAATTAGCCAAATAGACCATAATGAAATTTTACTTTGTGGTTTGAAGTTGGCTGGTAATGAGGCTAAGATACTTCTTAGTGAGTATTGAGGATGAAATAAAATCAACGTGTCTATATATTGTGGTTGCCAGGCAAAGATTAGCTGTAATGGAAAATAAAATTTTCAATGGCAATAAAATACATTCGTTTGAGACATAGTGTGATAAAGCAGCTGCTGTGAGATGAAATTATTTTCATTAATTATGTGAAGTCAGAAGGTGAACTTGATCAATTCACAGACTATAAGAAACATCGAGGGGAATGAGATTTTTAAGTCAATTTGAGAAGATCAACAATGATGGTAACCCAACCTATGTGATTGGAGATCCCATGAATTAGGTTCATATGGGTAATAACAAGTCATTAGTTGATCAAGAGTGCACTATAAAAATTATGTCCCTTCCTATGATGTGTGAATATAGTGCAGTTTGCAAGGCAAAGTGAGGCTGAGTTATAAACTCTTAATCCAATTCATATCCTTTATAGGTGGTGTATTGCTCTGCAGAATACACTTGATGATTGGACCTATATGAGTGTGGAGTGGTGCCGCTTCTATGAAATTGTGACAGATTTCTAGAGCACTCATGAATATCAGGACACGCGCATGGCCTCTTAGCGCAAAATCGCGATAACGACAAAGATTGTGCGAGTATAATGTGATAGAATAAGACCCTAGACTTACAAAAGAATTTTTGGTTCATAGAAGTTCTAAACTTCACCAATTATTCTGTAAGTTTAATCTTATTTTATCTAGGTCTGGTTCATAGTCTACGCGACACCTGATTCGACGCATTATACTCATATGTGAAGACCCAGCAAAACTTCTCATTTTACTCTATTCCAAAACTTTTTTATTTCATTCTATTTATTATTATTCTTTTTGAGATAGTGGGGGATTGTTGAATAAATAATTATTTTAATATCTCAAAAAGAATTATTATTTTTTAATGCCTCCATTTATAATTTCAACAGGCAATTGAGACAAATTTGGAGTGCTTTAATAGCATTCAATATGAATAAATTTTGTTCGGTTACCTAACGTCTTTTTCAATAGTTGACTAAGTCTTTAATCTTGAAACAATTATTTTAATGGCCTTAATGGCTTTTATAGCAATATAATGCGGATATGTTTTCAGATGATCGGTGGACAAGTTCTTTGCCTATATATATTCTTTCGTGTGCTCATTTCTCGATGGTGAAATAACCTAAGAGTCAAACTCTTTTTACTACTTTTTTTTTTTTTTGGGTTATCTACTTTTGTGAAGTCTTTGTTAGATTCTGGCTCCTAGTTTATACTAGAAGAGCTTGTTGAATCCTGGGGGATACATCCATACCGGGTGAAATATCCTTAAGGACAGTGCCATTGGCATGCCTCAACCTACGAAGAATTCTCTACAATTGTTCGTGATCATGTATTTTCCTCAAGCTTAGAAGAAGTTCCTACAAGTGTTCGTGATGAAGAGAAATCCCTGCAAGTGTTTGTAATGAAGAGAAGTCCCTACATGTGTTCATGATGAAGTATTTTCCGTAAAATTTCCAACACTATCGAAGAACTCATCTTTGGATGTTACATACTTCTTACGACTCAAAGAGAATTTGAAACACACTGAAGTATCTGGTTTAGGATATACGATGGGACTACTATGTTCCCAATTGTGTAAGGCAAGATTTTAAAGCCGATAAATAATTACCTAGAAAGGATGCTTGCACTGATTTGCCTTATGAAAAAAAAAAGAAGATGCTTGAACTGCTTTACAAGTGAATTTATGACCTGATATTAATGTCTTCCTGTGGTAGATACGATGTTGGGATTGGATTTCATATCATTGGAACTCATACAAACTAAGAGGAGCAGCTGGACCGAGTAAGGGTCCAAATCTATCTCTTCAAATGGGTTGAACACTGTGAACTCCACCTTTTTGGCCTAGAGGATATTGTTAAGAAACTTTATAGTGAATTAACAGATGGCAGGACAATGAGTGAGGAATCTGTAAAGGTGGTAGCAATGGGTAAGAACAGTTGCCGTCCCATTATATACCATCACAGAAGAAATTAAAAACTAAAAAGCAGCCCGTTCATTGTTGCTGATATAGAGGTTGGCATCACGACCCAACCGAAGGGTCATGACGGGCACCGGGAGCTAACCCACCCGGGCACCTCTTATCATACATTCACATTCATATCTAGGTGAGCCACATGGCCTATTGACAAACTCTATGCATCAATAGTACCATTTCCAATGGCTAAGACACTTTTATATCAACATCAACAACTATGCCCATATACATATACACAAGCCGACGAGGCTAGCAAAATGATATACAAAAATATAACTCGACAAGGCTAAAAGACATCTAACTATACATAACTGTCTACGAGCCTCTAAGAAGAGTATGTAACATCATATAAATGGGACAGGGCCCTGCCATGCCCATATATATACACACAAAAGAATAGTACCAACAGCTGCAGCTCCGAATCAAGTGGAGATCCTCTAAATAGTCTCTGAATAAGCAGCCTAAAGATCAAGTCTATCTCCCTGTCCACCTGTAGGCATGACGCAGCGTCCACAAATAAAAGGACGTCAGTACGAATGTACTAAGTATGTAAGGCATAATCAATAACATAATAGAAATATGAAGGATAACATGAAGTTGAAGGATCATAAGATGGGGGAACCATACATATACCTTTGAAACATTCATCTTACTTAGTTACCCTTTTCCTATGGCGCCTTTCATACAATACGCATACATATATAATAGTACCATACCCGACCATGTGAGTTCGGTGTCTTACATACCAGACCATAACAATTCTCGGTGTTATGTATACCCGGCCCTGCCAAGGCTCAGTATTATCAATACCCAACTACAGTGGTGCACGCGTAATATACATCATACCCGGACACATAAGCTCAGTGTTACATACTGGCCATACATATATACTTACATATACACCTAGGAGTACTTACGTAGCATCAACATCATCATCGTCCATATTTTTTCTTTAGGGTCAACTATCATAGAACGAGACCAATGGTATCATGAGGATATCAAGAACTATGAGCTCTTTGTGATTCTAGGAATAAATCATCATAGAAGACATTATGGATTCCACATGCAGTATACGACAAACGGGAACATGCCTTAAGAAGAAGGGTAAGCCTTACATACCTTTTCGTCTCCTTAACTACTTAACATTCACCCCTAAAGCTTGAGAGATTTACAATTAAAAGGATTCATACCATGGTTAAGTCTTAAAGACACTCTTAAATTCAAACTAGAATAATTCACGAGTTAACGAAAATTGGGCAACATTCCCTCTATTTCATCGACTTCCACCATATTGCAAAACAACTCCCAAACAACTATAATAACATCCACAATATCATAATCAAGTAGTCATATCCCATTAAGTCTCAAAATTCATTCTCACATTCAACTTATACCAACAACTTCACACCAACCCTTTGCCCAATTGTATACAACACTTTCTTCTCATCATTATTACCCTTCATATCGAAATTATACTCATAACATTCTAACAATGATAACCCAAGTTAAGTTACTACTCAAAATATCATGAAATCTACATTTGAACTTCATCTTCTACTTTCTCCCTCCACCCAAGTTGTTCAACAACTAAGCATGCATAAAAACATGAAATAGACATGAAAACTAACCTTTCATCACCTAGGAATGAGCTTTGAATCAAGTTACCAACTTGAATGAAACCTTAGCTTCAACACCCAAGTAATTCTTGAATCCTACAAACCCTAGTGAGTCTCCCAACACTTGGATATCTTGATTCTTGCTATTTGATCTTTGATTTCTCTTGGGTGTGTTAATATGCTTGGAGGAAGGTTCTAGAGGTTTTAAGAGTTTGGGGAAAGTGGGAAATGAGAAAATAGAAAAAGGGTCGTCTATATATATATATAAAAAAAAAAAAAAAAAAAAACTGGCCCGACCCAATTATATGGCATTTATATGGTCCGTACAATTTTATACGGTCTGTATAAATGGTCGTATAATCCCACCAGGGGTTTACCCCTCTCTGGAAAAGTTCCACGAACCATTATACGGGCCGTATAAATTTATACGGTCCATATAAATGGTCGTACAATCCATTTTTTTCCGAAGCTTATCCTCGTAGATTCGTTTGACTCCCAAACCTTGTGGAACCTCCTTGGCACTTGTATAACACTTCATTAATCATCTAAGGGGCCTTATAGCTCCTCCTCAAGAAATTACTAAATAAATATTAGCTCAATAGTTACGAACCTTCTCAAACATGACTTACATTTCACTTCCTTCGCCGAACTTAGTTCCACCGATTCATATGACTTGAAAATCTTATGGTACGCACTTAAAGCTATAAAATACTCTCCTTAATCTCATAAGGACTTCATGTTCATCTTAAGCTCGCGTTAGTCCATTCACAATGCAACAATCCAAAATCTCCGAGATGTAACAGTTGCTCTCCTCAATGATGTTCATGTTCTATGGTAACTTGGGTTCTTGAGAGTATGTTCAAGTGAAATTCGGCAATGGATATGCTTTTACTTTTCAATACTTAGCATACTTTTTAGTCTTTGACTTTTGTGGACTGTGTTGCTTTAGGAATCAAAACTTGGTTATCTTGTAGTAAGTGTCCAAAAATATGGGGGTGGGTTCTGGCATACTTGATTTAATCATGACTTAATAATCGCTGGAAGAATACAATTTATTGAATATTCTTTGTACTTTTGTTGGAATAGCTCTGGTGCTCTAAAGAGTGCTTTCTTTCATATTTATGCGTACTTCTTTATGAAAATGTAGCTATTTTTTAAGGCAGGCTTAAAGCAATTAGCTTTTACCCTTTTTTTTTGTGTGTGTTTAAATTTTAATGTTATATTGATGGATATGATACCAAAGGGGATTGATATTTTGAAAATCGGATGGTCGTCATGGATATAAAGAGTATATCGGTTGCCAACCATACAAGATCCATAACTTAATTTTTTGTTCCAAAACATTGTAAAGTAATATCCAACAATTAGAATGCAAGTCATATATTCTTTTGATTCGATGCTAACTTACAAACATCAGCTTTAACTGTCTACTGTTTTATCTAAAAACGTAATTAAA
>NW_026713373.1:0-28406 GCF_029784015.1 Lycium ferocissimum | reverse complement strand
TACAAGACAATCTTATGTGTGTTGAATGATTCATGCACCACCCTTTGTCTATTGTAATCATGCCAAGATGGATGAGCAATATTAAATGTGAAATGATCCCTCCACCATGTTATGTCCTCCAAACAATGTATACTTTCATAAAGTAGTGGATGCTCAATTATTCAATTGTATGCTTCAACTTTTTCTCCTCAAAATTTTCAGCCCTATGGCCGAATGTAACATGTAAGTTTCTTCCAATTTTAATTGTCCACAATATGTTGAAAATGTAGTGGATGAATCAACATTTAATTTCACACTTGTATGTCTTCCATTTGCCTTATTTTAGATGACTTGAGTCATCCTTTTTACCTTGGATGTTGAGGCTCTTGTTGGCTTATTATTGTCACCAATTTTTACTTAACACCACACTTAAGTAATTCCTAATCTCCAATAACATTTTTATACTAAGTAAATCCGAGGTTTCTATCTCACGTTGATTCTTTCGCGAATCACTCGACGTATAAAATACGGGGTCTAAAATTCTTGTCAATTAAATAACCGAATCACCGGTTATCGCAAGCTATAGATACCAAAATTAGACCACAAAAAGGGTGTTTTAGAGATATTAGGCATAAAAGTGCTAAACGACCAAACGGGTCGTTACACATATATATACTCCTGTCATAGGAGACAACACAAATAAGTCTTATAACTCACCAATAAAAATATCGACCGGGTAATTTTCTTCCGGGTTGAAATATGGGACCCACTCGATATCGAGCCCGACCAGGAGCTTGTGGAGTCTACGATGATGCGCCTGCACTATTTGCACAATTCAGGTATTAACGACAAGGAAACTCTTCGTCACAGTAATAAAAACAAAGATTTTTTTTATCCAACTATGTTTGATACTTCCTCTAACGCTTAGTTAAGCTCTATATATAATGTAGGAGTTCTAGATTTGTTAACCTACTTAAACTAGGTTACGAAATAGAAAGCTTTCTAAATGTAGCGGTTTGACTCGGTTTTTTATTAAAACCAAACCAAATTAAGTAAATCAGATTTTTTGGATATTCAAACCAAACCAAACCATTATAGTATAAATTCAATCGGTTTTGATTTTGTCGGTTTTATCGGGTTGGTTCGGATTTTGCGGGTTGTGAGGAAGTATTTTATAATCCAAAGAAATTGATACAAGTGAGGTGCAAAAAATGAAAATGAGATATAACAACTATGGTGAAAACAGTATCACATTCACATCAATGCTAAAACATTCATTCTCTATCATTTTTCTTTAAGATTTCTTCTTTTGTTTAAAGACTTCAAGTTCCACACAAAGGTTTTGTTGTTAACCTTGAATATGGATAGTCATGAATTAGATATGATTTCAGGCTTGAGGGACTAGTAACTCCAAATTGGATCAAATATTTAAACCTATTCCTACACCTATGGAACCATTTTGTTTTTATTCCCTCTCCCAGCAGCAGAGACATAACTTAAAAAGCAAGCAAATACTACACAAATTTATCTCATCATCTCTATCAACAACAACAACAACAACAACAACAACAACAACAACAAAAAAAAAAAAAAAAAAAAAAAAGCACGCTCTTAGCTTCATTCCCCTAAGAAAGTGGGGGAAACCGAATAAGGACTCCACCCAAGAAAAGACATTTCTTTCTAATTATTTGAATTCGTATTAGACTTGAAATGAACAAAAATTATGAAGAAGATAGATAATTTTTTTAATTAATATGCAAGATACATACATACATATACAACACAATATTTTAAACATGTATGTATTTATCGGTTTGGTTCTATTTGATTCGTTTTTTTCTTTTTGGTGTAACACCAAACCAAACCAAATGTTAATCAGTTTTTCAAAATTTAAAACCAAATCAAATTAAACTGAGCCGGTTTTCGGTCATTAAGTCGGTTTGAGTCGATTCATGGGTTCAGATCGGTTTTTCGGTCTCATTTGAACACCCCTATCTGAATGGTACTCGATTCCTATACTTTATAGGTCTAGGAAAAGAAAAGAAAGTAAATGGAAAATAATAAACACCTAACTGGTAATTTTGTATCCATACAGTTTAGGCTTAGGCTTTCCTTTGTACATTAGGAAAAGGAAAAGACGTAAATGAAAAATAATATAAAATGGATAATAATTTTGTTATTCTATTTTCTAACAATGTTATTCTATATAAATTTTATAATGTTTTAAAAAAATTCAAGTTTTTATTAATTATCCAAATTCTAGATTTATATGAATGTTTTATATTTTTTTCTCAAACCTCTTTTGTGTTACTCCTTCCGTCCCAATTTATGTGATACCTTTATTTTTTTGAGAGTTAAGTTAACTAAACTTTGAAGCTAAACTCGATTAGATTGACTCAATATTTTAAGATTTAAATTTATACATTTGAAAATTACATGAAAAGTACTATATGTTGCAACTTTTCTCATATCAATCTTTTAAGAATAAAAAAGATTTGTGCCAAAATAACTTTCAATTTAGTCAGTACAGACGCTGAAGGATCAACTAACACAGGATAGGAAAGATTTTCAGTCGAAGCTCTCAAACCTGTTCGAAAATCACTTATAAATTCAATTTCCAATTCAATTAATGTTCCGACATCCCGAAGTCAAGACAGTACACTAGTGTTAAAAATAATTAAACAACAACATACCCAGTATAATTTCACAAATGAAGTCTGAGAGATTAAAGTGTAGGCAGACCTTACCTCTACTTTGAGAGGTATAGAAGATGTTTCTAATAGACCATCGACTAAAGAGAAGGTGTTAAGATAATTAGAGGCCCATAAATTGAAGAGGGGCACAAACAGAAGAGACAGGTTGTTGCACTGCATGTCAAGTCAAATACTTACACCCCCTTCATTCACACTCCCTCATTTATTTGCCGGCAAATCTTGCCAAGGTCCTTTTTATCCATCAAGACAAAAAGGGTTTATTACCATATAATTATCGTGGTAAATGTAACATTATAGACTAGAAAAATGTCAAAATTTGCATATAATTATTTATTAGTTTCCTTGTTTCAATTATATGATGTGGTTCGAAAATTTTGACTTAGGCTAAAAAATAACAAAGTAATTTCAGACCACGAGAGTCAAAATATTGTTTTTTGATCAATTCGAACTAAATGATTATATACAAATGAACTTTACGTATTTGGAAAAGGAATAAAATATATTACAACTAATAGTTTTCACGATAAAAATATGTAAGACGTGATTGAGAAAAAAGACCCGGTTTGACCCTTTTTCAAACTCCGCACAAGCTTAGTGCAACAGGCTGTCATTTTAAAATAAGAAAAAATCATAATAAAAATCAAAATTGTAATAGTGCTATGTAAACTAAATAACGACGATATCTTTGACTTGTGTCGTATGAAAGTTGTAGATATCCCATAAAATTAGTCGAGTGTGTTTAAATTGGTCCAGACATCACGACTATTTAAAAACAAAATGAAACAAATAAAGTGCAGTATATCAAAGTATCTTTAGCATCTAATAAGTAACTTGTAATTTAATACTAGAATTCTTATAACGCATTAAGAACATGTAATTAATTAAGGACAAAATGAGAAATGCAAGATTAAAGAGTTTAAATAGTCAAATGCCCCCTCAACGTATACTCGAATTAATTATGACGCACCAACCTTTGCGGGCGACCTATTACCCTCATGACCTTATTTTTTCTGTATTTTTGTAGGCTTTTTAGGCTGATGTAGCACCCAAAAAAGTTATAATTTAAAAATAGCGAGTGAAAGCTGTAAAAATAGTTTTATATTTTAATAAAAATTAGTTTTTTAAAATTTATTTATATTTTATCCTCTCACCCACCCCCACCCTCCCTTTCTTCCACATTTCAATTGTTAAAGCTACTAATTGCAATTTTTCAAACCCTAATTCTTTATGCCCAATTGTTAAAGCTTCAATCTTTATTAATTTTGGAGAAGATTTAGCTTAGTTGGAGACCAACCCAAATGCTAAATGTGAGTCCTTTATCTCAGCAAAATGTAAGTCCTTTATCACCACCATTATCACCACGGCCACCACTGCCACGTCAGCACCATCACCATCCACCACCACCTCCAAAATCCTTGCATTTTGCTCTGAAAACGACAACCTGGGAGAGTAAACACTCTAACTATGATAAAAATAACGATAAATCTCATGGGAAATTGAAAAAGAAGGCAAATTGGGGGAAGAAACTAGGATTTATGTTTGTTGGTGTTGCTGGGGTCTTGCAGGCGTGTGAGTTGGGGTTCTTGTTAATCAAGAGAAGACAATTAACTTTGAGTATTTGGTTTTGTTTCTTTGCTATATCCGTACAATCTCGGGTTTGGGGGGGGGGGGGCTGAAATGAAGAAGAAGAAGAAGAAGAAGAAGAAGAAGGGGATTGTGTGTGTAATACTAAGCTATTGCTTCTGTTTGTGCTTCTCAATTCTGAAGTTTGTCTTTTTCTTGGATTTTACATTGTGGGTTTGGTTATATGTGCAATACTAAGGAGAGCCTGTATACCTTCATAGCACCTCTACTATGAACTTCTTGAATCACTTGCTTGACCATGTGAGTCACAGATTGATTAGAAGCTTGAAAAATCCTCTTGTTCCTCTCCGTCCGGATACACACACGCCGCCGCTAAGGAGAGCACTGTAAACCTCGGTTTGGCACTCCTTCCCTTTGCATAGGTAGTAGCCCATTGAAGTTCCTCCGACCATTCCTTGGGAGTCCTCTCGTATCCCCTTGCCATTTGAGCAATTTCGGCCACACACGAGAGGAATATATGCAAGCAAAGAACAGTGATCGTGACTTTCATCTACTTGGTCACACAAAGGACAAACAGTGGTGGTAGTGATTCTCCATTTAGCTAGACTATCCCGGGTGTACAACCTATTTTGAGCAGCTAGCCTCAAAATAAATATCCACTTAGCCATTCCCATGTTATTACAAGTTAGTCTTCTCCAAGCCACCTTCTGAAAAGTTCCTCTAAGGGCAAGGTAGAACTGCTTAATGGAGAACTATGACAGTTTGCTTAGTTCCTCCATGGAGCTTCCAGCTTCAATCACACACTTTTTTGCCTTTAGTACTCTTTGAACAATCCATGAAGCTTGCTTAGGAATATCATTGAAAAGGTCTCTATTCTTCCCATAGTAATAGTGGATCCATCGCACCCACAACTTGTCTTTCTTCTGGCTTAGATTCCAAAGGAGTTTAATTACAGTTGCTTTATTCCAAATATGAATGTCCAGAATATTGAGTCCACCAGTAGTTTCAGGTTGGCAAATTTTTTCCCATGCTAGAAGAGCCTTTTTTGACAGTTCTGCTCCTCCAGTCCAAAGAAAACTCCTACAAGCAGCTTCAATAAGTTTAACAATCTTCTTTGGTTAAAAAAAAGACTTGAGCCCAAAAAACTTGGATGGAAAGAACACTGATTTGATTAATTGGGCCCTGCCTGCATAGGACAGGAACTTCGTGGTCCAAGATTTGATTCTGGCCAGGATCTTGTCTATCAGGGGTTTGCATTGCATAATAGAAACTCTCTTAGTGCTCAGTGGCACACCTGGGTACCTGATAGGCAACTCACCTTGCTTGAACCCTAAAACATTCAATATATCTTGTTGCTCCTCATTCTTTATACCACCAAAGTAAACACAGCTCTTGGAAGCATTGGCCACAAGTCCAGAAACTGTGGAGAATTTTCGGAACTAGTGAAACAGATATTGTACTGAGCCAGTATCCCCCCTCTACAAAAGAGTAATAGATCATCTGCAAATGCAAGTTGGATAAGATTCAGTTTTGCACATTTAGGATGGAATTTGAAATCCGGAATCTACCCCAGTTGTTTCGAAAGCCTGCTTAAATACTCCATTGCCAAAACAAACAAAAAAGGTGACATAGGGTCTCCTTGCCTCAGTCCCTTCTTAGCTTCAAAGGGCCTAGATGGTTTCCCATTGATGATTATGTTATGAGACTGTCCTGACACAAGTCATGATCCAACCAATAAATATACTAGGGAAGTTCAAACCACTTAATATCTGCTCCAAGTAAGGCCATTCAACTGAGTCATATGCCTTTTGCATATCTATCTTTAACATGCATCTAGGTGAAATACCTTTCCTACCATAACCCTTTACCAGTTCATGACTAAGCAGGATATTATCTGTAATAAGCCTGCTGGCACAAACCCAGCTTTACTGGCATCTACCAAACTACCTATCACTTTCTGCATTCTACTAGTTAACACCTTGGATATCAACTTGTAAAGTATGGTGCAACAATAGATTGGCCTAAATTCCCTGATGGAGGAGGGGTCATGAACCTTTGGGATCAGAGTCACTGAGGTGCAGTTTATTGCTTTGAACAGCCAGGTCCTCTGAAAGAATTGCAGTACTGCTTCTGAGACTTCCTCTCCAATAATAGGCCATGCTTTTTTGAAAAAGCATGCATTAAAGCCATCACAGCCAGGTGCTTTGAGGTCTGAAATATCTGTGAGGGCTAGCCACACTTCTTCTTTTGTGACAGGAGCAATAAGTTGAAGTTGTTGGTCCCTATTTAGGATAAGACCATTTGCTATAATGCCAGGTTCTATAGCTGGTAATTGATCAGCACAGGTTCCTAGCAATCTTTTATAGAACCCTATCACTTCCTCCTCTATTTCATTTACTGTCTTCAAAGTATCCCCACTGTCTGAAATAAACCTGTTGATGTGATTCTGAGCAACTCTATTCTTTATGCTAGCATAGAAGAAGGCAAAATTTGAGTCACCTAGTTTCAGCCATTGCACCCTAGATTTTTGTCTAAGGATGCTTTCCTCTACTAGCACCTATTTTTCTAGTTTTTGCTTTGCTTCCTTCTCATCAGCATACAAAAGTGGATTATGATAACAGGTTCTGTGTTGCTCTTGGATATCTTGGAGATGTTGTCTTGCTTCCTGAATTCTGAGTTCCACTTTAAAGAATTCTCTGTGATTCAACTGCTTCATAGCTACCTTCATAAGCTTAAGTTTATTTTAGATTTTGACCATATTCTGTCCTTGTACCTGCTCCTTCCAGACCTCCTGAACTCTTTGGACAGAAGTCTTTATGAGCTGCTAAATGGTTAAAAAATCTAAATGGCTGTGCTGATCTCAGTTGCAACCTGTCAAAAGTTACACATAATAGAACATGGTCAGAGAAATATGGATCTTTAACTTCAACTTCAAGCTGAGGCCAAAGGGTCATCCGGCGTGAAATTAACAAGTGCTCTGTTAATCCTACTGTGTACATGTGAGTTGGTCCATGTAAAGAAATTCCCTGTTTATCTCATGACTGTCAAACCAGTATTATCCAGCAGATCCGCAAAATCTCTAATTTCAGCATCTTGGACCTGACTGCCCCCTATTCTATCTTCTGCTTCAAGTATAGTGTTGAAATCCCCCATTATCAACCAGGGATCATGTATACCATGCTCCATCAACTCAATAGCTTACCATAGGTCTTTCCTATCAGGTATGGTATGAAGACCATACGCAGCAGTGAAGAAAAAAGCAGTGTCTGAGTTAAGCTGCTTGATCAAACAGTGAATAAACTGTGGGTGAATGCTAATGATATTGGCCTCCACCTTAGAGTGAACCCAGGTTATCCAAATTCTTCCTCTATCATTTTGTCCATAATTGTCATGCCACCTCTAGGTAGGTAATACTTTCTTCATTATAGTTGGTGCATTTGTTTTTATGACTCTATGCTCAATAATAGGTAAAACTACAATGTTTTCTCTCCTTATTATTTTCGGCAACTCCTTCTGCTTATAAAGCTTATTAAAACCCCTAACATTCCATGATGCTACTTGCATTGGAGAACATTTTGAGGGTCAGGTGGTTTGTTCCTCTTGCCTCTACTGCACTGCCCCTTCTCTACCAAATTCAAAGCCGCTTGAAACACCTGTTGAAAAGTGTTCTCCAAAGGGATAAAACCATTAGAAGTCTCAACTATTATTGCTTGGGATGGTGGAATAGGTGCTCTACTAACAGACTTGGTTGGCAATTGTGTCCAACAATCTTCCCTAGGTTTAGGATCCACCGGCTGTACTAATTTTCCCACTTAAACTAGGGCATGTTGCCCATCCTTGCTTTGCTAAATTTGTGATGCCCTCTTAGTATTCACCTTAGGGCCTTTAACATCCACCTTAGGCTTAGGTTGGGGCTGCTTGGGGGTTGAGTAGGGCAGATATGACCAAGTTGACAACAAGTGGGACAATATTGAGGCCACCACTCATAGTCAACAGGTTGGTCACATACATTTCCATTTGCATCCAATACCTTAACCCTCTCGGGTAATAGCACTGTAATATCCATTTTAATTAGGACCCGGGCATAGGAAACTCTCTCCTTCCTTGTAGTACAATCATCTGCACAAATAGGAGTACCAAGTCCACTAGCTAGCCTACTCAACGCATTTGGACTCCAATAACTAAGAGGCGGGCTAGGAAAATTACCCAGAGGGGAATTGTTTTGAGAATTTCCTTGCTAAAACTAAAATTAGCACTCCAAGGTTTAACAATAACAGGTTTACTTCCAAGCATATGAGGCCCCGACGCCATAACTACCTCTCTATCAGCAAGGATAACTTGTAACATGTTTTATTTCACCCCTAATTCGGATGAGGCTCACCTGAAAATTCAAGTTTTGTTTTGAGTTCGCATTTAAAATCCTTGCCCCATCACCTGTGTAGTGTGTCCTGCCCTATTAAATTTTTTTTCCTACACAGCCCTATTGTCATCCCTAGATATGCAAAATACAAAACCATTCAAAATTTTATACAATTTTTCATCACTTTCCACCTTGTTAATGTATTGTCTTCAATCCAATATAAAATTGAACAAGTAAAAGTAAAAAGAAATGTACGATTGGTATTAACAAAAAGTTACAACTAATAAAGGAAATTAACTGGTAAATGATCAATTTGTAATCCAAACTCATTAATCGGAAACTCATACTTTTAATAAGATTTCAAATGCGCCCTCAATCATTCCACATTGTGAAAATAAAAAAATAAAAAAACTTAACAGTTACCTAGCAATTATCGTACTACCCCACGGTTCGCGCGGTTATTAAAATTGCCAAGAATTACAAAATAACAATTTTATCAATTTATTATTATTTGAGAAGTTAGACGGACTCTTCTATAATTGTAATTTCTTGAACTATTCTTTTAAAGTTTAAGCTATTAAGAATGTAATTTATTTTAGCCTTCTCATGCATATTCGAAATATGTAAATGTAATTCACAAAACAATACATATCAACGACAATAAAAAGTTCACTCGGTGTTTGCACTTAGGCAATGAATGTCGGATATATGTCTTGCATATCCCTCCAAATTTGAATCTCCTCAATAAATAAATAATACCAGTTAATGTTAGCTCTACCCCTTCAATCAAGTTATTTAGTTAGATATAAAGACCTTGTAGGGGTAAGCATTTAATTTACCTATTAACGACTATATCTGTGATGTAAATTTAATGTGTTAATTGTTGCACTGTGAATCCTAACATTCCTTTAGGGTCTATTTGGAAAGCTAGTAAATAACTTACTAATAACAAACGTATTTTTGCAGGTCTAAAAATGTCAAATGAACTTCGTGTTAGAGTTGTATTGTATTGGGCGACGATATAATATATGATTTTGACACAGTTAGATATAGTTGTGGTGCTCGCGCTGTTGTTAAACTTCCATTAAATGTTGAATACGATTGGTTAGTTAGAAACTTGCATATTAGAATGAAAACTAATCCGAATGAGTTAAGGCTTGTTATTTCAGGTAGATGACGATTTTCCCTTTGTTCAGGGTAATGCTCGTTATTCTGAAATTCCCATATTTGACAATGAGTCTTTGCAAGATTTTATCGTGGCACCTGATACGGTGCGTTAGATGAATATTGATCTACTAGAGATGTATGTTAAAACAGAAGTGTTGGATGTTGTTGACCCCGCACGTAATCTAAATGTTCCCTCTTTGAATTTTGTTGCGCCCTCTTTGAATCTTGATGATCCCCCTTCTGGTCTTTATGAACAATCTGCAGATATAATGAGTAGCTTTTCAGAATTTCAAAGTTTTATGAACTTCTTGTCACGGAGTACAACACCACAAGTTGATATTCCATCCAATAGATATAGTCATGGATGTACTAACTTTGGTACAAATTTTGATGTCGGTAATTATAATTGTTATGGTTTTGCAGATGGTGCAGGAACTAGCAGGTCCCCTCAAGTTTGGGACATTCCAACGATTCTCGAAATACGAGGCTGGGGTGGAAAAGCGATGCTCGTGCGGTGAAGGGGTGACGATTCGACAAATGGCGATGCCCCGAATGATGCATATAAGTCGGATGAGATGAGTGACTCTGGTGATGATAATGATAATGATAATGAGCAACAGCCAGCCGATAATGTCCATAAAACACACCATTTCACGGGGAGAACATCCCATTTTTGTACGATCTTCAAGATCGTTTACAGGTGTATGCTTTTACCCCTGAATCAGAGGGTGTTGGCTATTATACATTTAGTAAATGATATAAGTTAGTGTCGTACCAAAACTTTGTGTCTGCCTGCAAGACTTTGGTAACCTTGTGTAAAATGATAAGCCGGATTGTTGATCAAATGACGAGTAATCATGTTATACCATTACACATATTCGTTGTCATCTTCGAGGGCATCAGACTCAGCAATGCAATTTCGTATTGGTACTTGTAAGCTCCTTAGCTTCGGGCACTACTTCTTCATAAGGGGAACCATCAATGGGTAAACCTCCAATGACGTGTAAATCCCAAAGGGATATTGATAGCTCTCCAACTGATGTAACCAATGTATTTGTCGTTAGACACTAGGCTTCAAAGAATGCTTGCAATATGTTTGAATTACGATCATAGGTAAATAGAAAAGCATAAACAGCTTCATATATTCACGCTGTCTGCAAAGTTTGTTGGCTTCTGCCAAGCACGTCTTTAGCCCGTTCCCAGTATCCTGGTGTATGATGATATTCATGGTCAATTTCCATGGTTCCGAATCCCCAATATACTTGTCCTTCAAGTATTCAGCGTCCTAAGCAAGGAAAGACGCCTGAAATGTTCAACTTGTGATGGTTAGGATTCTGAAGGTACCACAGTTTTGACAATCTATTAGAACCTTGGTTGTGTTCTGATGTCCAATTTAGCATATGAAGAGAATTCCTCAAAGATGGCCATGGACCAGCATACCAACCAAGCAACGGAATATGAGTCGGCAACTTGGTTAAGATCTCGCCATTTTCAGCTTCGATTATAAGATACTTGTTCTTGGAGGACGGAGATGTATAATCTCTGAAGTGAACCATCTCTTCAAACTTGCTTGAACAAAAGAAGCTTGGTTAATCACAAGGTTGAAGTTGATCGAATTTATGTACACGGAACTTGTCAGTCTTAAGGTGTCGGAGGCAATGTTAATCTCTCGCACCCTAAGCTGATTGTTTTGTGAATGTATTGTTAAAAGAAGCTCAAGTTGTCAGTCTCAAAGTGTCGGAGATAACATTAATCTCTCGCACTCTAAGCCGGTTGCTTCTTGCATACGTCGTCAAAAGGATCTTTATTTGTCAGTCTCAAGGTGTCGGAGGTAATGTTAATCTCTCGCACCCTAAGCTGATGGCTTCATAAATATATCAATAAAAGGGTACCACTCATCGGGCTTATAATATCGGAGGTAACATTATTCTCTCGCACCCTAAGTCGATCGTTTCATGAATATATCAATAAAAGGATGCCGCATGTCAGTCTTAAGATGTCGGAGGTAATATTATTCTCTCGCAAATTAAGCTGATCTCTCATGAACCTTATGTGTTGAACCTACAAAAAGAAGTGGGAAGAAGAAAAACGCCAAAAAAAAAAAAACACAAAAAGGAAGAGGAGAAATTATACCCACCATGAATCAAGAATGCTGAATGTCAAAATAATGGAGAAGATGCTCCTATTCATAGATGGGTAATGACGGTGATTACTCCTAATCCAATGACAATTCGAATATAGAGTCCCAGAAGGTGTGAATGACTAAGAGCCTGTTTGGATGGGCTTAAAAAAAGCTGCTTATAAGCTGAAAACAGCTTCTAAGTAAAAAAAAAAAATAATAAGTTGGTATTGCTCAACTTATTTTTTTGGCTTATAAGCTGCTTTAGATAAGCTAAGCCAAACTGGCCAAATTATTTTTTTAGGGTTATATTAGCACAAAATGGCTTATAAACTGGCTAGCCAAATACTCAAAAAAGCTGAAAATAACTTATAAGCAACTTATGCCCAATCCAAACGGGCTCAAAATCCTAGCCCAACACAAACGTGGGAAAGAAAAATGGGTCTTTCAATTTGAGCCAAAAAGGGTCACATGGGACCCACCTAATTGCATGCGTTTTTTTTGTCCTTGATAAAGATACCGAATCCATAATAAAGATTATGGCATAAGAGGTGATTTACGTGAGTATCGGCCCAAAAAGAAAATGCTTCTCCAATTCACAGGAGAATTATTTGCAAAGGTACAAAAAGTGGAAATGCTACGCAATTGAACTCCAATACAATTGTTCACACACGGGTATTCGAAGTTGTCAATTTGATACTCCACTGGTACTTCAAAACTAGTCTCTGAGAAATCTAATGAGTTTATACTCCGACAAGTCTTGAAGTAGGGGACATTTATAGTGGTGTAATTTTTATTAAATATAAATCCGTACAATAACTTGGATTATATTAAATTCAAGATATATTAGTCCATATAAATTATGGGCTAATGTAATTGGATTAATTGCTTAAGTCTAATAAATCTGGATTTGATTAAAAAGGCCCAAATACATTCGGCTAGCCCATTTAATTGGGCCACAAATGACGAGCCCATTTTGCTAAGCCCAAGATGATGTCTTTTCCAAGAGGCCCAACTTGGTGCCACGTGTCAAATGACGAGGCACGCCAATTCAAATAAAGGAGCTTATAGTCATGCCATGCGGTCAAAATGATCAAGATGCCTAATCAAATCGGCAATGAAGATGCGACCACGTGTAAAAGTGATATGTTTACCAATCAAATATTACCATAGAACTTAAATGACGATTAAAAAGAGTCTGTCTTATCACAACTCCTCCATCCTACAACTATAAATAAGGGTCTCATAATCTATATTATATTAAAAGCACGAAGGGTCTTAGAAATGTTGTTTGAACTTTTTGCCCTTCATTAAAAGCATCTACAATAGACAAAATTATCATTTACTATTTTCTTACATATATTATTATTAAACACTAATAATAAATATTTTGCTTTTCAAAGTAAAAACTAAAATATAAACCTGCCTTATTTTTAGGAATAGAAAAATCACGTAATATTAAAAGCCCTAGCTACCTTATTTTTGGCAAAGTCGTAGGAGTCCTAACACTACCATAAAAGAAAACACCCGTAGAAATTCTTTACTCTTTTCCCTTTTATAGTTGGTTCCTTATACAAATTGTATAGGAGTCCAAAATCATTCCTACATAACTTTGAAGATTAGCACATAGCCGAAACCTAAATTGCAATAGGTCAAATTTGTGGTCAATTCTAACGGCTTAAAGAGTCCTATTCAAGTAGGAGAATGCGTTGAAGCTTTTGTCTTTAATTAATTTGTATAAATTATCCCATGAGCCATCTGACCATCTCCTATCTTCACTCAATGATACTCAAAATTAATTACTTCATCAATCGTGATTAACTACAAGACGGAAGAGTACTAAACCATGTACGGATTTGGGAAGAAATTGTTGGAATTAGTTGTGCGATAGGTGGAAGAGAAGAAGTATCTTGCAAAAGAAGTTTACGCCTTTCACGAGCTTGATTTGGCCGAAGCACTTTTTTATGATGCCGAGGTAAATTGTTGCTTAACGGTATTTAACTTTTTGTGATTAAATAATGAAAGAACTATGTCAAATTTGTGTTTAAGTTATTTTTTCAGTATATTGTGCATTAGGCTAGAAGGATTTTAGGTTGATTACGATGTAATTTATGTTTTTCATTCGTATTGTCTTTTCGATATTTATGCTATCATTATTTTTGTTGTATTTGTTATATAAATTAATATATTGATGCTTATTTACTTTTTCATAGAGTTTGGGTAAGAGTTGGAAGCTCTGATGTCAAGGCGCTACCAATTTTGCAGAATTCAAGTTTTTCTTATAATTTTTAGAGCCAGAGCCAATTACTTAATGAGAGGTGATGAAACTAAAAAAGAATGTAAGATGCAATGGTAACTCGGTGAGGACGACACTTGAATAAGCTAGCGGGTAAAGTGGATGTACATGTTATATAATAGACCCACAAATGATATCTTTTAAGATGCCGAGGTAAATTGTAACGTTATTTAACTTCTTGTGATTAAATAATGAAAGTACTATGTCAATATTGTAAATTTGTTTTTTCAGTATATTGTGCACTAGACGAAGGAGGAAGATTCTCGCGGGTTATGACTAATTTATATTTTAGGTTGATCACAATATAATTTATATTTCACATTCCTATTGTCTTTCCGATTATTATTCTATCATTATTTGTTATATTTGTGTATACATACGTTCATGTATTACATCTCATTAAAGCTTAAAAAAATCTTAATTATGTTTCTTCATCTATATTATGTTCTTGTTTTGTGAATTAATTTAAGAAAAAAAAAATCATGATACTTTAAATCTGAAATGCCAACTGACGCGCCTATCAGTGATTTTTTTTTTTTTTTGAAAGACTTGAGAAGTCACTCTTCTATAAATTGCTCGAGCTAAAAAATTTAAAACAAATAACAAAAAAAAAAAAACAGTTTAATTAACAAAAATGAGAAAGAGAATTTGATAAGTCCATTGTCAAGTTGGGATGCGATTGATTCTTTAACCGTTTTGACGAGCAAATTCCTTAGCGAAATGTTGTTAGGCTTTTTTACTCTATAAAAATAAATTTACATTCGATAGAATTGTAATTAATAATATTCCTAATATTTAAAATTTCACAACCAACTAAATTTAATATGATTTCCAATAAAAAGGGAAAAAGAAGAAAGAATAAGTGGAAAGCTCTTCGAGTATATTGATACATGAAAATACACTCTAAAAAATAAGGTAAAGGAAAAAACGAACTACATTATATATGAGCATAATAATATAACACAAATTGTATGATAAAAAAGGGAAAAGAAGAAGAGTGTAAGTGGAAAACTCATTCTTTAAATTAATGTATATCCTAATGAAGAGTGATGGTCGTAAGTAAAAAAAGGGGGAAAAATAATTAGTAGGATAGTAAGTAGAACACTTATAATTTTAGTATCCCTATCAAACAGCATAAAAATCGTTGGCTAATATATATCCCAATTTTCTATTCTCCACGGACACTAGGTCTTAGTTTCCTGGCAAAATAGTTATCAAATGCAAAATAGTTTAAAATCATGAAGCTCCGTTGTAAAATGATTGTTAGCCTTTTTATATTTTAAAATTAAATTTAAAACCAAATCAAATAGTTAGTTAATAATCTTTTAGCATTTATGATTTTGAAATCAACTAAATTTATATTTAAATCTTTTCTTATTTGAACTAAGTAAAAACACTTAATATTGTAAATTTAAATTAAGATAAAATGTACTTATTTAAATTCTTGCATTATTTGAATTGTGCCGCTCTTTGGACTTACATATTGATAATTCCCTTGGAAAAAAATATAAAGAAATTAGAACAGATAAATGAAAGGAAAGATGAGATGGCAAGAAATGGATCAAAAAAGCAAAGGCATTTAATTAATAATAAAG
Organism: Lycium ferocissimum; assembly: GCF_029784015.1. NCBI lineage: Eukaryota > Viridiplantae > Streptophyta > Magnoliopsida > Solanales > Solanaceae > Lycium > Lycium ferocissimum. The sequence goes on along the minus strand of NW_026713373.1, from coordinate 12,592 downwards.
ACAATATTTTGAATTCTAAATAAACAACTTCACATTGAAAATAAGGAAAATTAACATAATGTCGCTCATCATACGTTATTTGTCTTGTAGGGATTCAATAGCTCGGTTGGTTACCTCAACTTCACCTTATTGGTGAGGGTTCAAATCCCCGTATTATAATCCCCTCCCGCATTTCTCATTCCCCTACCCCTATAGAAAAAAAATGAAAAAAAAAAACGTTATTTGTCTTGTATTTTTCAATAGTATGGATATTTCTATAAAAGAAATTATTATTTCATGGTATTTTTTATTAACCCCTTAGCGAAATGTCATTTGTCTTTTTTACTCTTAAAAAGTAGATTTCACATTGGATAAAATTATAATTTAATCTTTCCGAATATTTTGGACTTTGAAATTAGCTAAAAATTTAGTTATTAAATCCATACGAACTATATAAAAAATCTTAATAGTTAGAAATTTAAATTTAAATAAAATTTGTTTATGTAAATTCTTTCCTTATTTGAATTGTAGAGAGTAACTATGCCTTCTTAATATAATTCATCAAACTGATGCTAATATGGTGTTTGTATAGTAGATCTTCGTCACATTTGGTGCTATTGTCAACTCATGCATTTTACGATCCATAATCATTACGCATTAACTAAAGCCTACATTGTTATATCATGTTAGTTACAAAAGTTAGGAATACCGCTGGGATTTGTCCTTTAGTTGCACGTTAAAATCACATTATTTAGTACAGTAATATTTATATTATTTTTTTAAAATTTTATGTTCATAGATATGGGATACACGCAAAGCGCATACACTAAACTAGTTCAGAAAAAGGACAGAAATTCTAACAAGAAGGCAGAGAGAGCCCATGGATCAAACGCCGCAAATTTCTCTACAAGCTAAAAGCATTCAAGTATTTCTCTAGAAGTTCTAGAGATCAAGACGAAGATTCATGATCAAGCTTCAAGCCCTTGAATCCTAGTATAAGTTCAAGCTCAAGACCACCAGATTCAAGATCAAGCTCAAAAGCCCTTGAATTCAAGTACAAGTCAAGATTAAATCCATTAAATTCAAGATCAAGTTCAAAAGCCCTTGAATTTATTATCGAAAAGACGAATCAGAGGATTCATAGAGATTGTAACACTCACATTCTGAAATCAAATACAATGATTGTTGCGATATTTTTCCGTCTTGATTATTAGTTTCTACGCGAATTTTATTGTCTACAGATTTAACTCTTCTATTTAATATTTAAAATTATTTTCTCATCCATTCACCGGCAACCTTTCATCACTAATAACCTATAAATTAGAATTTCACTATACTTCATTTTGAATTTCAACGTCCCATGTTGCTTTATGGAGCTTTAGTAGAAATCTTATAGCTGTGATGGTATTAATACTGTTTTCTTTTCCTAATAAATCCATTATGTCATATATTGTCCATTCACTTAATTAGTTAAACGGTATACTTTTCCGTATTAATTTATGTGATCCTCTTTTATTGGGTACATATATACAATTTAAGAATGGGATAAATTGATTAGTTTTCAGGTGAAAAATCTTTTCCACTTACAAAATTTCATTTTTAAAATTAAATGTCTGAATATAACTTCAATTTTCTAATATATTTTAAAACTTAATTTCAAATACTATTTTATAAAGAAAGTCAAACGCCTACTTAAAATTTCAGCAAATAACACATATGTGTGGATGATGTTTTGTTATTTAGCTTATGTTAGTTTTTTGTTAATTTTAACTTTGTATTTGTGTTGTTATTTAATAGGAGTATGAAAAAAGATGTGTACTGTGTATGCAGGGGCGGAGCCACCTTGGCTTGAGGGGTGTCAAGCGACACCCCTTCGCCGGAAAATTACATTATATATATAGGTGAAATTTTGATTTTATAGGTATGTATACTAGTGTTGACACCCCTTAACACAAGTTGAAGGCTTAGCTTAGCGGTTAAGGGGTTGCAAAAAGTTTCTAAGATCACGGGTTCAAACCTAGGTTACGACATTTCTATGTTTTTTGACACCCCTTAATATGAATCCTGGCTCCGCCACAGTGTATGGTACTTAAATGGCTGGTTGTTTTTTTCAAACACAATAAAAAGAAGGCCAAATACATAGGTAGCCTCTTAAACTTATACTATTTTCCACTTAGATATCTTAACTAAGGTTTGTTCCTATCAACCACCTAAACTTCATATGAAATGTGCCTATCCAACACGAATTAACAATAACAAATCAAAATTGATGTGTGAAACTCACTCTCTTTTGAGGTGGCAACCTAGATGAATAAAACATTTCCATGTCAGCAAAAAAAAAAAGAGAAATAAAATAACTTTTAAAAAAAAGAAAGAGAGACAAAAAAAAAAATCTAACCAAAAATTAAGAAAACGAAAGTAGGTGATGGTCGGGAATCATCACCGGCACTCCGGCAGAGAGGAGTTGTGTGTCTCCTTGCTCTTTTTTGCTTTTTTATTTTATTTTTATAAATCAAAGATGAAGAAAAAGAAGGTGGTCGCTGACCGGATATGAAAAAGGTCTCGATCAGTATCCTCGAACTTTCAAACCTTTGTTTCTTCACTCTTTTTGAGAATTACTTAACTAGATGCCTACGAATTTTATTGGAATCGGTTGGATTCGTGTTGCTTTGATTTCATTGTCAACTGCACGAGCGGATATTCTCCAAAGTGAATTTATCTTTTATTTGTGTAAATTAAAACTACAAGGAATTAGAAGACATCATTTTTAGTTAGAAACATCTCAACTAAATTTCCTTGGAGCAGAAGAGGTTTAATGGGTGGCATTGGCAATGGCAGGAAAAAGTAATGTAGAGGAAAGGAATGGTTAGGGAGAGAGAAAGAGGAGAAAAAGAAAAAGAATATATAGTAATTCACTTGATTTTTCACGCACTCAAAAAAGGTCTATTACACTTGCTATGCCACTTCAGCAGTTTGTGTCTAATGACACTTTATATTTAGATCAAGTGTTCAATAGGAACACACGTTAAGGGGGTCTAAATAAAAAATAATGTCAAGTTTAAGGAGCTATTTATGTATTTGGCCGAAAGTTGCGAAGGAGAATCTTTAGCTGTTATATTACTAACATTTTTTGGTATTGTTAGCTGCACCAGGTACTGATAGCAAGGACTAAAATGCAAGTCTAAAACTTTTATAATAATAATAATAATAAAGAAGAAGAAAAGAGCAGTAAAGGCAACATAAGAGAGAACAAGTGTATACTTATTAAATACCTGGTCAGTTGACAGGCAGTACGTGGAGAGAGAAAAGGTAGGTGGCCTTTCAATTGTTTTGTTTTAGGTGAAATGACTAAATTGCCTCTGTATCCCCTCCTAAAATGCTTATTTACCAGAACCAGAGAATATTCACATTTGGTATTCTTTCTTCTTTCGTAAAAGAGAAAAAACACGAGGACATCATGAAAAACTCATGAGATATAACCTCACCGTCGGACTACAACAACAAAAGCTCAGATGACAGCACCGGAATCTTATTACACACTTGAAGTTCCCGCAAATACCGCTTTGTCAGGGAATGTAACTCTGTTTTAAACCTCTTATACAAAAGAAAATAGAAGTACTAAGAAAGAAAAAGAAAAAAATCATGAACATGGGACAACACGAAAAATATACTCCTTAGTCCTTAGGCAAGAGAGATGCAAGTCACTAGCTCAGCTTCCAGCCTTCCACAGTTGAGGTAGAGGATTCAAAGACCATACAATATCAGACAGGAAGTATGGGTCCAGCTCCCCACGGATGAAATACCCTGGTCATCATCCTCCTCAGATCAAACTTAAAAAGCACTACAAACCTCCAACACTCAGTATGTTAGAAAAATATTATTTTCTATTTAATATCTCAAAAATCAAAGGACTGTTTCTATAACGTTTTTTATTGGCTTTAATACAAAGACTTGATTCTATTTTATTAGCCTTAATTGCAGAATTCATTTGACATTTTCAAACGGTATTATTATATTCAATTTATTAATTAATGGTCTTAATGGCCAAATATTGTCTTTATGGTTATTTACTACTCTTAATATTTTGGACGTTGGCATATATCCTTCCTGTGCTCATGTTGTTGGATATGAAAATATCAAGGGACAACTTCTACTATATATGTTCCTATGTCTTTTCTTTTGTGGAAGAGACAGAGATAGAGAATACAATAGAGCAAAACATATTTCCTCTCATATATTTTAGTATAACACTTTATTATATACTTTATTGCTGGGTTGTATAAGATAAATCTTTGTTAGATTCTGGCTCCTAGTTTTGTACTAGAAGAGCTTGTTGAATCCTGGGGGATACACCCATACCGGGTGAAATATCCTTAAGGACAGTGCCATTGGCATGCCTCAAGCTACGAAGAATTCTCTACAAGAGTTCGTGATCAAGTATGTTCCTCAAGCTTAGAAGAAGTTCCTATAGGTGTTCGTGATGAAGAGAAGTCCCAACATGTATTCATGATGAAGTGGTTTCCGTAAAATTTTCCAACAATCTTAAGGATATTTCTCACACTATTCTTACGGAAAATTGAAAGAGAATAACTTAGTACAATCTGTCTAAGTTTCAGGTATGTTTTTGCTTGTACTAGGATGCGCCTAAGATTATGTTTTAACTGTAGATTTTGTGTAGTTATATAATTCAGCATATGGGGCATAAAAATTTATTTATTTAAGAAATTTACTTTGATGTTTGAATATGGGAGATACCAAAAGAGTTTAGCATGGGGGTTTAAAATAATGAGATTTTATGGTGAAAATTTGTTGTTGGATCACTAGTGTGTGATATCTCAAAAGGACATTAAAAAGAAATATGGGGTATTATGATAGGCCCTTGAGACTTGATATTATGTCATCCGTAGAATATATTTTTTGATTGGTCATCTACTCATGACTATATTTTTTATTTCACTGGTTTCTTTTAATTTAATTGGACGATTCTGCTCAAAGGTTTGGTTTCCGGTAATAATTATCATATTACGTAACAAAGTATGTGAAGCATGTTGTTCTTTAGATGATCTTTCTTTTGTGTACATTATCATAGTTTTATGATATATAACTTGTGAGTTAAACGTATTAGCTCAACGGAAAAACTAATATGAGATTGTCAAATATTGTTTGGTTGGTGATATTCAGTGAGATTCTGAAAATTGTTTAATCAAATTGTTAATGAGAAATTATGATTGTTTTGTGTGGGGCAAATTAAGCCATCGTACTCCTAAAATGTTGAAGAAGATTAGGAGAAATGACAATCCCGCTAAGTAAAAATAATTTTGGCTAAGCGGATGATATAATTTTTGTGGTCATTTCTCAAGTAAATCTTGTGGCTAATGTGAGAGTTTGGGTGTTAGAATTTAGTGTTGCTAAGCATATTCTACACCCAAGTCGAAGAAGAAAAATAGTTTATTTATGTTGGTGATTCTAGAAATATTCAAGTTCTTAGAATGGAAAAAAAAAAAATTCTTCTTAAAATCATTTTTGAAAAAATTATTGGCATTAGTCGGGGTAATTTATGTTTCTGATATTTGAGCATATTTGGTTCTCGTGGAATTATTAGATAGATTTGGATGGATATTTTTATTTGAGTATGATAAGGTTGCAGCAAGCAAAATAATATTTTTGTGAGCAATTGATATTGTAATCATGATTTATTTATACTTAGTATTTTTAAATAAATGATGAAAATATTAGTATTTATATATATTTTTCTTTCACTTATGTGTGTCATCTCAAGTGTACATTTTCTATTGTTTTGAGAGATCACTTAGTAATATTGATTCATTTCATTTTTTATAAAAATGGTACTTTCTTAAATATTAGTTGATGCGTCATAATGTGATTATTAGTTGAATATAATTATTTGGGTGAAACTATATTATTATCTTGTTATTTATAAGATGAGATATCTTATGAGAAATTTATAATACTTCTTATGAGTTATAAAAATATTATTTCCCTATCTTAAAATATTTAAAAATGTGGGGGTTAACATGTTTCACTAGATTTATGTTGAAAGAATTACTATTAAGTTTGAATATGTTTCTAACGCTGAACTTTGGACAGACTTGAATGGTTTGTAAATATAGCTTATTTCTTATTGTAATAGTCATATATTTGAATTAAAAAAAAGAGAAGAATATGCTTCTGATCATATTAACTCTTTTGTCTTGAAACGATCACTTTTATTAACCTTAAAATGGCTCTTATTTTAAATATGAGAAAAAAGTGACTGTTGCAATGTTATTTGACAAATTAAATCACCCTGTGATGAGTTTTTATGGTCTTCATTATATTCTATTATTGCCAGACGTATTGAGATGATAAGAAGTTCATTCATATATAATTAGACTGAAATATTTAAAAGTGTGCGGGTTATAATTTATGTACCTCGTTTTTGGAAAATATACATTTGAGAGGTACCACAATTATGGTACTAAATAGTGAATTTGTTGGTGTACTGGAGGGGTATAATGATGTTTAGTGGATCTCAAAATTCATCTGTGGTTGTGTGTTTACCCTTTGTGGGGGTGTAATAGTATGAAAATTAGCCAAGTAAATCACAATGAAATATGAGTTTGTGGTTGGCTCGTAATGAGACTAAGATACTTCTTAGTGAGTGTTGAAGTTGAGATGAAACCAACGTGTCTATATATTGTGGTAGCCAAGCAATGTTAGCTGTGTGAGAAAATGAATTTTTCAATAGCAATAAAACGTATCCGTTTGAGACATAAAGTGATAAAACAGCGCTGTTGTGAGATGTGATAATTGTGTGAGGTCTGAGGTGAATTTGGCCGATTCACAAGACTAAAAGAAACATCGAGGGGAATGGGACTTTTGTCAATTGAGAAGATCAACAATGATGGTAACCCAACCTATGTGATTGAAGATCCCATGAATTAGGTTCATATGGGTAATAACAAGTCATTAGTTGATCAAAAGTGCACTATTAAATTATGTCTCTTCCTATGGTGTGTGAATATAGTGTAAATCTGCAAGGCAAAGTGAGGTTGAGCTATAAACTCTTAATCCATTACCATATCCTTTATAGGTGGTGTATTGCTCTGCAGAATACACTTGATGGGTGGACCTATATGAGTGTGAAGTGGTGCCGCTCCTATGAAATTGTGACAGATTTCTAGAGCACTCATGAATACCAGGACACGCGCATGGCCTCTTAGCGCAAAACCGCGATAACGACAAAGATTGTGCGAGTATAATGTGATAGAATAAGACCCTAAGCTAACAAAAGAATTCTTGGTTCATAGAAGTTCTAAACTTCACCAATTATTCTGTAAGTTTAATCTTGTTTTATCTAGGTACGGTTCATAGTCTACGAGACACGGATTCGATGCATTGTACTCATATATATAAACCCAGCAAAACTACTTATTTTTATTTATTTTATTATTTTTGAGATATATGGGGGATTGTTAGAAAAATATTATTTTCTATTTAATATCTCAAAAATCAAAGGACTGTTTCTATAACGTTTTTTATTGGCTTTAATACAAAGACTTGATTCTATTTTATTAGCCTTAATTGCAGAATTCATTTGACATTTTCAAACGGTATTATTATATTCAATTTATTAATTAATGGTCTTAATGGCCAAATATTGTCTTTATGGTTATTTACTACTCTTAATATTTTGGACGTTGGCATATATCCTTCCTGTGCTCATGTTGTTGGATATGAAAATATCAAGGGACAACTTCTACTATATATGTTCCTATGTCTTTTCTTTTGTGGAAGAGACAGAGATAGAGAATACAATAGAGCAAAACATATTTCCTCTCATATATTTTAGTATAACACTTTATTATATACTTTATTCTTTGGGTTGTATAAGATAAATCTTTGTTAGATTAAAGTTTTAGTTTTGTCTTAGAAGAGCTTGTTGAATCACTGGGGATACACCCATACCGGGTGAAATATCCTTAAGGACAGTGCCATTGGCATGCCTCAAGCTACGAAGAATTCTCTACAAGAGTTCGTGATCAAGTATGTTCCTCAAGCTTAGAAGAAGTTCCTATAGGTGTTCGTGATGAAGAGAAGTCCCAACATGTATTCATGATGAAGTGGTTTCCGTAAAATTTTCCAACAAGTATCACCAAAACGCCCCTCCAATTTCAGGAAGATCCAACAAAGTATTTTCCACGCCGGCACAGCAAGGAAGATGGGACACATGATCTTAGCTGGCAACAAAAGCGAGGTGATACTCGCCAGTGAAATCCAACTGAAGAGCTCCGAACCAAATTCAACAAGAAGCGTATAAAAATTGGGGCATTTGAGGTTAAGTAGTACCAGAAACCCGGATAAAATAAAAGAGTACAGTGCGATACTCATGGTTATCGGATGCAGAGAGCCCTGTGGCAGAAGCTGCACCAAGCCAATTAACGAGCCTGAGAATGCTAACCGAAAAGCCGTCAGATCCATTACTGATGAGCTTTCAACTACGTACTCTATATAGTTATAACCTGCAGCACAAAATGCTTATATTAGGACCAGATCTAGTGACGCAGATCCATGAATATTTTACAGGGGAACTTATTAATATGTACAGTTTGTCCAAACTTATTTATCAATATACATTTAGTCATATTTTGTAAGCTAGATATTTCAAACGGAAAAGGGCCAAATATACCCCTGAACTATTGGAAAAGGGCTAAATATATCCGGGCAATTCTGCGAATTGCCCTTCTTTTGGGGTGGTCTTTAAATTTTGCCCCTCATATTTGAAATCTTTAAATTTTGCCCCTCGGCTAAAACCCATAAGTTCTAGGTTCGAACCCACACACAATCAAAATTTTAAAAAAAATTCGCAAGGCAGAGTTTAAAATTCGCTATGCCCCCACCGGCATACACTTGTGAAGGAATTACAAAAGTTATGCCGGACCCGGCATAAAAATTTGCCCATTAAAAGTATGCCCCTACCGGCAGACTTTTAGTTAAACATAACTAAAAGTCTGCCGGAGGGGGCAGACTTTGCCTTGAAGCATATATATATATATATTTTTTTTAACTTTTCAAGGTAAACTTTTAGTAATGCCTTAACTAAAAGTGTGTCCCATAAAACATAACTAAAAGTATGCCCCATAAGGCGTAAGTTTTCCTTAAGGCATAACTAAAAGTTTGCCGGAGGGAGCAGACTTTGCCTATATATATATATATATATATATATATATATATATATATATATATATATATTTTACTTTTCAAGGTAAACTTTTAGTTATGCCTTAACTAAAAAGTATGCCCCAAAGACATAACTAAAAGTATGCCCATAAGGCGGAACTTTTCCTTAAGGCATAACTTAAACTTTGCCTTATAAGGCAAAATTCTATGCCTTAAGGAAAAGTTCTTCTTTATGGGGCATAATTTTATTATGCCTTAACTAAAATTCCCCATAAGGCATAACTAAACTATGTCTTAGGAAAAATTCGCCTTATGGGGCGTAGACTTTTAGTTATGCGGATCAAAACATAACTTTAGCTTTTCCTTAAAGATTGTATGCGGATCGACGCATACCTCCCCGATCTTTTGCCTTGCGAAATTATTTTTTTATTTTATGCTTGAGCGGGGTTCGAACCCGAACTTCATGTATTCGCCCACCTTTCCAAGCGAAGGGCACAACTTAAAGACCACAAATATGAGGGGCAAAATTTAAATACCACAAATTTGAGGGGCAAAATTTAAAGACCACCTCAAAAGAAGGGCAATCCGCGCAAAAAAATGAATATATCCCTCGTTGTACTTTGGGGCCAAATATCTTTCCTACCGTTGTACTTTGGACACAAATATACCCTTTATTTTAACGGAAGACACGTGCTACCATATTATTGGCTTATTTTAATTATTTTCAAATTAATTAAAAATTGAGGCAAGCTCTATCAATGATGCCGCCGTAGCCACTTTTCGCCACCGTCGCCGGCACTAGTCAAAAACATATTCACCGCCCCCCGCCGCCACCCCAAAAGAACAAGAGATAGCTATTTCCTTTTGTAGCAAATACCCATTACCCAGGCCCACCCCACTGATGAGAGGAGCTGACCCATAAAAAATCTGCAAAATTTTACAACTGTTTTAATTCCCATTTAATAGTTTTGGGATATTTGGATTTATTGGAGTTTAGAGAAATGTGGGATCTAAATGATTTTCCTTATCAACGAAGAGATATTGATGAATCAGAAGGTTGTTCTTCTCCTATAGAGATTGAAGGTGATGATGAGAAAGGTAAACGGGTCGGATCCGTTTCAAATTCAAGTCCATTAGCAGTAGCTATTGATAACAACATTTTTGAAGAGGAAGATGGAGAAAAAAGGGAGAAAAAATGAAGTACTTCTAGCAAAATTTTCGGGTTTTCAATGGTGTGCCATGGTAACGGCGATGAAGAACAGGTTGTTGATGAATTGTGCAGTGAGGCTGGTGGTGAATTTGAAGTGATGGTGAAGGGAAGGTGGCAGCGGAGGAGGATGGAGGGGTGGTCGTGAATATGTTTTTGACTGGCGGCGGCGAAGCATGCCTCAATTTTTAATTAATTTAAAAATAGTTAAAATAGGCTAATAATATGATGACACATGTTTTTCGTTAAAATAAAGGGTATATTTATGCTCAAAGTATAACGGTAGGGGTATATTTGACCCAAAGTATAACGAGGGGTATATTTAACCCTTTTTTAATAGTTCAGGGATATATTTAGCCTTTTTCTGTATTTCAAATGTCTGCGTACATCCTACCCTTCTCAGACCACATTTATGAGATTACAATGGGCTTGTTTGCTTCTTTTGGTAACATATGTGAACGTTACCATACCAACAAACCAAAGTTTCTCACACAAAAAGAGCACTTTCACCAAGAGGCGTCAGAAAAACAACACAGCTACCAACCACAAACAGCCAGCTGAGTATGAAAGAAGAAAAACAAAACTGAATCTATGTCTAGTTACATATTCTTTGTATGAAAAGTCTGCATTTCTGAGCCCACTTTGAATTGCTGAACACTCCTCCTCTCTCAATAACTTCTCGTCTATCTGTGTTACAATATCTGCTTTCTGTAGAGTATGATTCTTAAAAATCTTCTCATTTTTGTTGTTTATATTCCAAAAACATTGGGCTGTCCCAAATTTTAGTAGGATGCATGCAGTACTATCTTTTAACATAGAGATTTTTAAATGAATTACGTACCAAAAGAAAGAAAAAAAAAGAATAAAATAGCAAAGTTCTTCACTCAAACTCACGAGAAAAGAGGAAAAATAATGAAAAAGGACTGAGCAGAAAAGAATATACCTGTTTGTGTCTTGTTTGATGATCTTTGTTTTTTCTTTTCTTTTTTTGCTTTTTTTTTTTTGGATGAGAATTTCACTGAATTGTTGTTGTTTTTGTTTTTTTGATAATCTAATTAAGCTAAGCGAGGGGAGTATTTATGGGTTAAGCGTGGGGGTATTTATAGATTTCGTATTAGTCCTTTGAGGAAAATTTTATTATGGGAGAGGCATAAAGCGGTGGGTCTCTCATTTTAATTTCAATAAAATACTTCCTCAATGCAATTCATTAGACAAACACAAATTACTAATAACACTTATCAAAATAAACACATTTTGAAAGTTTGGCTGAACGAATGATTAATCAGTTTGAATTTCAATACTTTTTAAGTTAATTCAATTTTTTGACCCCTTCATAAATAAAGTAACGATGTAGGAAGTCCTCTTTAATTTATGGGAAAAGGGTCAAAAATACCCCTCTACTTTGAAAAAAGGGCTAAAAATATCCTTCAAATTTATTTTGGGTAAAAAATACCCCTCTCATCCTTAAAGTTTTCAAATATACGCCTGTCTTGACTGAAATTATCCCCCAAAATAACCCGAAATCATTTTTTAAACCCATTCCATCATTTAAACCCGACCCGACTAAATAATTACCCATAAAATCCCCTTATTCCCCCAATTCCCTCAAACTTCAAACCTACGTATTGGGGGAATAAGGGGATTTTATGGGTAATTATTTAGTTGGATCGGGTTTAAATGATGAAGCGAGTTTAAAAAATGATTTCGGGTTATTGTGGGGGATAACTTCCATCAAGACAGGGGTATATTTAAAAACTTTAAGAATGAGAGGGATAATTTTGACCCAAAATAAGTTCGGAGGATATTTTTAGCCCTTTTTTCAAAAAAGAAAAGATTTAACCCTTTTCCCTTAATTTATCTCCACTCAGAAAATAGAGACTTCTTAGAAATTTCGTGCATGGAGAAACGGGAATGCTTCTGAGGTTGAGGGACCCTCATCTATGACTATACACGCCTTTGGCTAGGTAGATTTTTTTTTTTTTTAATTTGAAGGCGGTGAATCTACTCGAAGCCACGTCGACGAATGCATCTTTTTCCAATTAGTAGAGAAATTGATGCTATTTAGAAGAAGAAAATTAGTTGGATTAGTCCAAAAACAAGATCCAATCTTGTGGGATGGTCTCAATTAGTAATAAAAAAGAAAAAAGGAAAGCTGTCACCAACTCTTTTATTCTTCTCAGTATTGACCACATAAAAGATCACTCCTCTCGATGAAACAGCAAATCC
>NW_026713372.1:0-27998 GCF_029784015.1 Lycium ferocissimum | reverse complement strand
TTTTTCCTTTTTTGGGAGGTTTGGGGAACAAAAGAGCCATTCTAGGGGATTTATAGCGGCACCCCACCGGGCGTTGGGCCGTTTTGAAGTTTTGGGCCGTTATTTGAAGCCTTCTTGCCATATAATGGTTGTGTTTGAGACGGTTCTGGAGACAATGGATATAACTGAGACATTTGGATATTTGTGTCAAAGATAAGCACATTCCGTTTGTGATTCGAATTTGTGACTGCCTGGGCCGGCACCAGTCACGGCCACGGGTCGGGTCGTGACATACCGTAGGCCGTGACTAGTGCCCGAGCTGGGCACCCGTACACATCTACTAGCTATAGTCAGCCCACAACAAACATAATCAGAACTTAACAAACATAATAAGAACTTCTACATACAGAAAGGTACACGCGTCGCGTGTACATATTTACATATCGATATAAAACCCGTTAACGTTCAAAACACAAACATAACTGAACAGTGTCTACCCACAACCCACACATATGTTCTACGTACCTCATGCAAGAATAACAGAACCATATACGATGTGGACTACCCCGTACCCCCCAATAAACATGTACATATATACACAATGGAAGAATATGTGCACTCAAAATATGGCTCGGGACAAAGGAGCACTCAAGATAGTGATGGGAATCCCAAGCGGCGTATCACCAAAACGTGTAATCGTACCGCGGCATGAAACGGCTCGAAGAGGGGTCAAGATGAATATGTACCGAGCATGAAAGCATAGAACACAAAAGAATAGGATCATACCGAAACAAGGGAGGGGCAGAAAAAACAAGACAAAAACCGAGAGAATCGTGTTTGCCTTTTGAAACATGAATCATACGTATCAATTTCATATTCGGCTCATTATGGGATGAGTGACACAAGAAAAACAATCACTGTGTACATATGCATGTAAAAACGTGTCCCGGCTCCTCTGTGAGGGACTCGGTAAGTAGAATCATCATGTCAGATATATAACGTGCCCCGGTTCTCTCTAGTGAGGGACGCGGCAAGTAAAATCATCATATCATGTACATATAACGTGCTCCGGCCCTTCAGTGAGGGACGCGGTGAATGAAGTCATCATATGCCATCCGGCCACCTCCCCATATCATCATATCATATAACGTGCCCGACCCTCTGCGAGGGACGCGGTGAATATCATCACATACATATACATGCCCCGCCCTCTGATGCAGGGACGCGGCGAATATCATCTTGTGGAATAGTGCACGAATACATGCCCCTGCCCGAGACGCGCTGGAAAGAAGTAATAACAAATCGCGCGACGGTAGTGAGAAATCATATGCACAAATCATCATTACCGACTCGACAGATAATCGAAACGAACCCTCATTTAAAAGCCAAACAATAGTCCAAAAACAAGTTTCCTCGAAGATCACTGAACATATCAAATAGATATTTGGAAATCATAGGTACATATCAAAACCATATGAGATAGCTTATGGAAATCGAGAACATAGTCGTCATTATAGACTCGATAGATAAGTAAGTAATAGACGCTCGAGGGTCAAGACGATAGCCACATTAAGTTCTTTAGAAAGTCGTTAGAGTCAAACATAGAAAAGTCTTGGGGCCCACGGATACGCATCAACCCAATCCGGGCCCGCCCATGAAAGTTAAGGTCATTATACGATATAGAATCACTTACGAGCATATCAAAGTCATCCGGTTCTGTCTATGAAAGTTACGGAAACTTTTAGAGATAAGATCCTTTAGAAACAAAACCGTTTATACACATTTCAAATCCAATCATAACAAAGGCATAAGGACCAGGTTTCTACTACATTAAGAATACCAATATCAAGAGATGAATAAGAATCATAATCATGCTCGGATCATGAGAGTGGAGTTACCCCGAGGCTCGTATCATAGCCTACTTACCACTAAGACATGCCAAAGAAAGAAGGGTTAAGCTTCACATACCTCGTCCGCTTCCTAAGCTAATCCAACTTAAGTCTCGGGCAGCCCACGATCTACACAACGTCAATGTATATCAAACATTAGCTATAGGCATTTAGACATTCAATTCCAAACTAGCACTTAGTTCTACAGAAATTTGGGCAAAGATTTCCCCTGTAAATTCAAGAACCCCGAGAATTTAACTCGGCCAATTAAATAACAACAACACCAACAATCATCCTAGCAACATCAACAATCGATTCAAAACGCATTCTAACATTAGTAGCTCTTTCTACATACTTCAACATTTCATTATATTCAATCCAACTACTCACATTCAAATCAACATCAACGCTCATACGTTCAATTACTAATCCGAACCCATTCAAACAATATTCAAGAATACTTTAAACAATTCACACAATATTTCAAACAACCCACCAACGTGCCACTTCACCCGAAATCGTCCACAACCCGAGAACAACAACATCAACACCTTCCGCTCTCCCAAATTCATGAATTACACCAACAATCTATACCTTAACAATGTCATTTTCATAAATATAAAATCTACATAAGGATCACATTGGCCACTAAAACAGCCCACGACACTTTCAACTTCAATTTGAATCATTAAACTTCCATTATCAACATAGAATCCACACAACAACAACAACCAAAACGCTAAATAAAACTAGTTCATTCCTTGTCACACAAGATGACCTATATTCGGCCATCACCACACACACATATTTTAATGATTCTCTTCTATTTCAACACACTACAACAACCAAACATGCTAAATAGAATTAATTCATCACTCCCACACAACATTACATATACACGGCTACATACACAATATCCCATACTCACGGCTCAACTTCAACATGCAATATTTCATGAGTTTCATCCATTTTTCCATACTATAACATACATAAACCATCCATAACACATAAAAACAAGATTAAACCTTACCTTTCTTCTTAACTTCACAACTTAGCTAAGGTTGGCAAAGGATGAAAACGAGTGGTTTGTTGGCTCAAACAATAACTCCACGTTAACAAGGACCCTTCAATTAGTGGGTTTGCTAGAAGAAATTATTTTTTTGATGGCTATTTTTGGACCTTGATTTTCCTTGTTCATGGCCGAATGGCCTCTTTGTTCTTTCTCCAAGTTTCTTGATCTTTCTCAAATGATGAAGATGATGAATATGATGACTTAGTCATCTTTTTAATACATAACATAGGCTTCCATGTGGCCATGGCCCACACCCCATGTGGCCGGCCACATGCCCCCTTGGTTCATGAAATATTAATTTTTTTGTTAATTCATTTTTTACCCCCAAATTTCCTTAATATTCCATACCACAAAATCATACGCACTTATGCCTTAAAACAAGATCGTGGTAAAAGTCTCGACTTCGTATCCCAAAGTAGTCTTGTCCCTAACTTATCGTGGTTAACTCGGATTATCCCAACATACAAAATACGAGATATAACACTTGATCCATAGCTTCATTATTCAGGGACTACATAGCGGGGCTCCATTTCATTCGGAGCCATAGCTTTTGGTATAGATTCTTTTGTGTACATATTTATGGGCACGACGGTCCTGTCCCGCCTATATGATATGACGTATTCTTCTTAGAGGCTCGTAGACATATGTATATGGTTAGATGTGTTCGGCCTTGTCGGCCATATTTTGGGATATTATTTTTGTCACCTCGTCGGCTTATGTACACTGATATGGGCATAGTTGATAATGATGATATAGATGTATTGTTGCCCAATGGGATTAATATGAATGATGAATGAAAGTATGATTTAGCTATGCGGCTCACCTAGATGTGATGTAAAAGTATGTTAAGAGGTGCTCGGGTGGGTTAGCACCGGGTGCCCGTCGCGGCCCTCCGGTTGGGTCGTGACAAGAGGCATCCGTTTACTAATGTATAAGTTATTCTACTTAACATATAATATTATTTTCTCACGCCTTAGTCGCATCAATTACTTATCGTTTACAGTACAATCCAAGACTGTAACCACCCTATGATATCCAATAACATCCCTACTTATCATCGAGGTGTTCACAAGGGATGATTCCTCTCTCATATTCTACTTATCGAGTTACTATAATGAATGGATTTCTTGATATTCATTCCTTCTCTCATTCTCTTTATCTATTTGTAATATACTCTTCTTCTTTTAACCATAAACATTACACATAGTCGACACTCGCCACTAGTCGTCCTTTTGTGTAATTGATCATCGCTATCTTATTTCCATTATCGTAGCCTTGTATCCTTTCTTTATTTCTTTACTTCTCGTTCCCTCTTGTATTAGTAAACATGAATTCTTGTTACGTAATTATCCTTAGTAAATTCCAAATCCCATAAAACTCCTTTTTCAGTCTATTATCTCGTAATATCGCTAAAGTCCGGAGGGCTGGTCCGTAGTGACATGAATACTCTCTTCCATAATCACGGATCAAGTTCTAACCTGCCGGTCTGTACCTATGTCGCATACACACACACACACACACACACACATATATATATATATATATATATCAAGTTCATTTCATAACTCGGTCTTACGAAGACATATAAGGGTCGGTCAACTTTTCCGTAGCAAGTGAACTTCTTCTAAAGCAGCTTATCCTTTTGGCTCTTTCATTATGCAAGGTCTCTCTCGACCTCCCTCTTAAAGAAACACATAGCTTCCTCTTCATGTCTTATATCCTGTTCTCATATAGTTGTCACATTATCCTGCAATTTACTCTTTCCAACTTAATACATACCTGCTAAATCTATTCCACAATTGACTGCAAACTTTACCTCTAATTACTCTCTACCAGGCCCTTTCTTACCTCTCATAACAATTCCACTTGAATATTTCCACAATTTCCTTTAAGTCCTCGAGAAATTTCGGCAGAGTTTCCTCTATAATTATAACAATCCCAAACCTGCACACAGCCTAGAAAATGCATCGCGTGCCTTACAAGGCCAAATATAGAAACACATACAGTATACAACTCAACCACACTGGGCTGATTAACAAAAAAAATACAAAATAATAATGCTCGTCTCATAAATCACTCGGAACATCTATTCCTAAAACTCTAACTTTCCCTTCTAAATCTTTCGCAATCAACCCCCTTAGACAATTAATAAGTGAATCTGTATTTACCTCTAAAATCCATACAAACAATACATAACTCACCTGTGGCACCCTAGAATTCATTTAACCATAAACTTTACTTCCTTATACAATCGCTCACATTCTGAAGCACCAACAACTGAGATTCTTACCTTGGCCCTATTTTGTAACTCTGATCCGATACGAGTCGATCCAATGGTAGCTGGGGGAGCTCTTCTTCTGGTTGCTCTTCAACAGGTTGTCTCATGATGCCCATACCTTCTACAAACGTACCAATTATACTGATTCTCCTAAACCTACCTTTACTCTCATTTGACCGCTGTTCTGCAGATACTATCAATGTGAGATTATTCGAGTGATCATCTCTCAATACATAACTCTATTCTCTCCGGCCCTCGACTTGCCCTTCCGGGGCCATTGTCGCTTTCTTTGGAGGCATCGCTGTAAACATAATAATCGAGTGATCATCTCTCAATACATGCCTATTCCTTACCTGCCCAGTCGAGGCCTCCTAAATGTTAGACGGGTCTGTCTCTGTGGAGGACATAGCTTCCGATGGATTTGTCTCAATAGAGGGCACATCTTCCGATGGGTATCTATCATAAGAATATCTCACTCTGGAGGCCCCTGAACCATTAATCTTCTATCCCGTGGATGCCATCTTAAAAGTACAAAAAAAAATCAAGATTAGGACTGGAAATCTCATATCCTACAACCTGACTCTATCACACGATCTAGAACAAAAAAGAAGGTAACCATCCTAAATCTTCTACAACCTCAAATTTATAAGTGTGGCACGCAACAGACCCATAAACAAGACTCTACTAGACACGGCTTGTAGACAACCCTAGGACAAAACTGCTCTGATACCACTTTTTGTCACAACCCAAATAGAGGGCCGTGACGGGCACCTGACCGTACTAGTCAAGTACCATCTAACGTACATCTGTGATATCATTATGAATATAGTTGGGCCGATAGGGCCATCATATGATACTCGACAAATTCATAATGTAAACATATCTGTATCAAATACTCGACTATATGGATATGCTGGACAAACTGTATGAGCCAACAAGGCTGTCATGATCACCTGTGTGAAAACATATGAAACATCTAGTCTGGACATTATCTGACTGTACATAACTGTCTACAAGCCTCCACTGGAAAACATACATAACATGGTCGAGACAGGGTCCCGCCATACCCATGCATAAGTATATACATATATATATGACCATGCTGTCTCCTGGCACCTCCGAAACAAATGGAGTGCAACAACCTTGAACGTTGAGCTGGCATCCTAATAGATAGGTCACCAACCTGTATTCTGAGATCTGCGGACATTAACGCAGCCCCCCAGGCAATAGGAGAGTCAGTACGAATAATGTACCGAGTATGTAAGGCATGAAAGCAAAGATATGTAAGAGACATTAAAGATATATGAGACTGCGTAGTAATTAATAAATACGAGTATCTCTTTGAGTCATAAAGCACATAATTTCATGTATATGCGTATGTAATCTGTATATCTCTCTATACCTTCAAGAATCATGAAACATGTAAGTATCAATGCTTATGCATATGAAACATGAGGTCGTATGTAAATATGTGCACATATCATCAAAGAACCCTCTTAAGGCATCCCATCGTAACATATCATATCAGCCCCTCTGTGGGCATCATCATTATCATCATCATCTTATACCAGCTGATCAGGTGGTGATGCGTATATAACGCCTATCCCTTTGCCCATACCCCATATACATATAATATACGTGTATATAACTCTTTCTGGTCATGGGTCAATGTGTATATATAAATGAATGCAATGCATAAGTAAGATGAATAAATAGAACTCTCGGAGCGACATAAAGTCGTGCTACCTCCGATAAACATCTTTGAGGTAATATCGTCAATAGACGTAAGCTCAAGACCCATGAATAGAAGGAATAATCATTAAAGGGGTACAAGAACATCGAAGACTAGAGTACTCCTAATGTTTCTAAGATTAGAGTGATATGGAAGTTCGTCCATTCGTTCGTTTATTCGAATCATAAGGATCATGCCAAAGTGAAAGAAATGATAGCCTTAACATACCTTTTCGCCTACTTAAACATCCCACGTTCACTTCCTGAGCTTGCAAATCTATATTCAAGATGATATACACCACAATCAGGCTATATACAACACTTATAAACTCATTCTAATCTAGTAGGTGACTTAACGAGATTCGAGCAGCATTTCCCCTATATTTTCCATTCCAATCCATCTCCAAATAGCCCACAAATGTCCATAACAACATTAACAACGACAACAACAAGATATACCAGCATAATCAAGTAAGATTTCCTCCAAAACTCCATTCAAAATCATTCCACAAGGTAGCCACATCGACGAACCTTTTTAGGAACTTCACAACATGGTTTCCTTTACTTTAAACTAGGAAATATTTCCATTAAAATCTTAATAAAAAAGTTGAGGTTGTAGTCATACCTTGAATGATCAGAAACTCCAACTAAACCCTTAACTTTAACTTCAACCAAGCAGCCACGCATCAAGCATCATAAGTACTATGCTTTCCCTTTCTAGTTTATGATTCTAAGATAATTTCTTGATCAACTTTGATGAATTTGACTTGGGAATATTCAGAGAGGGTTTGGGAGTGTTCTAGGATCAGAAGGGTGTGAAAAATGAAGGAAAATGGCGTGGATATACATATATATATAAGCACACAGGTCAACCACCGCCTATGTGGGTCCCAGCGAGGCTGACTGCTCAGTCTCGTAAAAACGTGAACATCTCTCTATTTTGACGTCGTATGGATGAACGGTTTTATGCGCTGGAAACTAGACTCGTAGAAATTCAATTTGATAGGTTGGTCACCCCGTAACTCCAAGTATACTGGGAGAAAAGCTCAATAACATTAACCCAAATTTCACTAAAATTTATGAAAGTAACTTGCGATATATTTTACCAACTTTTATTTTACAACTTGCTTGACTTCAAGACTTAAGAGACGAATATTACCTAATTCAAGTACGTTAAAACACGACCTCCTTGGCACATTAAGCACTTCTAGTTTAACCCCTAAAGTACGGGTTATAACACTGATTCTCTTAACCCCGAAACCTTACGGCACCTGCTTAACAATTGTTAAAAGTGTTTCTTAACCTTATAGGGGTTCCATGGCCTCTCCGAGCTTACTGAGTTTACTTATCAAACAAATGCCAAAAAAATTTATGAGGTGTAACATATCGTACCCAACTGATCAGTGGTCTATAATATATATATATATAGTGCACCCTAGTGCCGTACCCACCGATTATAGCTCGAGGTGTGTCATTATATCATATGCATATACATATATAGTGCATGTAGCGATTTTATTTTTTCAGATTCGTATTTGCACTTACCTCATTTAAAAAGGAAAGTGTCCCGGGGAAGTACGGTTGTCAATCGTTCCGGAAAAAATCCAAAAATATACTTCTACGTGGATGGTGCTCTAAATGGACTTTTGTAATGACCCGTTTAGTCGTTATAGTGTTTTGAACCATTTATCCTTGTTGACCCTTTCCCCAAGTCCCGTTAGTATGATCTATGACTTAATGAAGTCATTGGGTTGGTTTTCGTAAGGTTCGAGTGTAATTGAGTCGTTGATGGAGCAACTAGTTAAGTTGACAAGTTAGAGATGACCACGATCAACGCTAGGCTAGGATGACCCCGTGCCAATATTTTAAAAGTTCCAACATGTTAATATGATGATTTTGAACTTGTCCACAAGTTTTGGCGAGGTTCCGAAGAGTTTCAGATGGGTTTGGGTTTGTTCGCGCTCGTATTCGGTGTTTTCGCCGGAGGTCTGTGGATAGAAACTGCTCCAGATTGATAATCTGACCTATTTTTTTGAGTGAGTTCCAAACCATTAGATCTGTATCGCAATTACGAAGCTATAGGAAAAAGAATCGACGCGTTTGGCCTCTGTATGAGGGAGTTATGCCCGTTTTAGTACAGTTTGTTCTGGCAGGTCCGCTATAGCGACCAAGAGGCTGCTATAGTGGGACAGCTGCAGCGGTATGGAGACCGCCACAGTGGCCAACGGGGCCAGAAAGTCTATATTTTATACCCCAACTTCAAACCCTTAACCCCAAGACCCCAAAGTCAGTTTTCAAGATACAAAGAGGCAAAAATCATTCCATTCATTGGTGAAAACATCTTGGAGGGTAAGTCCCCATCTTTATTTGTTTCTTTTCCTTTGTTCTTCAAGTTCCATGATTAGTTTAAGGTCCATCAATGGTGGCTGAAAACCCTTAAACCCTAGAATTAGTATACCCTTAAATAATTGGCAGGTTGTTGATTTTATTGTCGATTAATCATTTAGAAGTATAGATTATCATTTTCTAGGAAAGGAATTTGATTTCTTATGGTTCAAAATTGCATGTTGAGACCTAGGGTTCTAATAAAAATGGAAGCTTTGTTCTAAAAGTGGTTGGAAAGGGTAAAATTGATTAGAAACCCATGAATTGAAGGTTAATGATTGTAGAGATAGAAGTTATGATAAATTCACCAGTAAAGGATGGTTTCATCCATTGAAAAGGGTAGAAGTAAGTGGGTGTTCTTCCCCAAATTGTTTTTCTTATTTAAATACATGATTTGTTGCTTACTTAGCATCATTTTGTTAGACTTTGACCGTTATGAGGCGCTTCAGAAAAAGAAGGCTCGTGTGGAGTAGTTCGTGGCTCCTGTTCTGCATTCGAGGTAGGTTATGGCTTACTTTAGTTAGACTTTGATTAGCAAAACGTATGTATTGTGTAGAATTGATAGGAGAAAGCACGATTAGGTCTTCGGACATGTTGTTTTGGTTGGATATTAGCTAGGTTGGTATGACTTCTGATTTTGTGGGCTCGTCGCCATTACTTTGTGTACTTAAATATGAGGTGTAGTTGTATTCATACTGTGACATTTCGGGATGGATTTTGTTATATCCCGCATTTTTGTACATTAGTATATTCCGAGCTAACTGTGAAAAGTTAAGGACAAGACTAGTCCCGGATGCGAGGTTGAGATTTTTGACCTCCGATTTTATTTTTAAGACATAAGTTGCTTGCAATTTCATTGACTTGGAATATTATGGAAGACTTGGGGACAAAAGTGAATTAGTGGAAGTTATAAAAATTTTTCATGAAAATATGGAAATTTAGTGTTCATGAAATTAAAAAGCCATGAGCCATGCACATGACTTGTGGGCCATGGGCCACATGGAAGCATGACTTGGGTTATAAAGATGAATTATTAGTCATCTTTATTATGTTCCACCAAGAAACTTCAAGAAATATGAAGAACAAAAGAGGAGGAGAGAACGGCCAGCCATGGCCGAATTTGGCCATGGGATTTTGGTGAAGAAAAATTATTTTCTTCTATGTTTTCTACTTTTTGGAAGGTGCTAAACAACATGGAGCAATTGTTAGGGCAAGCCAATCCTTGGTTTATGCAAGTTCTCAACCTTGGCCAAGTGAAGAACTAGGTGAAGAAAGGTAAGTTTTAATCCATTTTTCATGTGTTATGAAGGGTTGTGCATGTTTTAGTAAGTGAAAGTGGATGAAATTCATGGAAGCATGGAAGTTGAGATGTGGCCGTGTATGTGTATGGTATGTAGGAATGAAAGATTAATTTTATTTAGTATGCTTTGGTTGTTGTTGTAGGGATTTTATAGTGAAAATGATGATTTAATGATTTAAATGGAAGTTGGAATTGTTTGTAGGTTGTTGGAAGAAATAATGTAATTTTTAATATAGTTTTTGTATTATTGTGGTTGATGTCGTTAATGTGTGGAACGTTGGTGTAATTTATGAATTTGGAAGGAAGAAATATAGTGTTGTAGTTTTGATTGAATTTGGAAGACTTTGGGCTATGTAGTATATTGGTTGGGCCGTTTGAACACTTTGTGGATTGGTTGAAATATTCTTGAATCTAGTTTGAAGGATTTCGGATTAGTACTTGAATATGTGTGCCTTGTGTTGGTTTGAAAGTATATGGTTAATTTGAACGTAATTGGAATGTCGTCGAAATATGTAGAAAAGAGTTATTGATGTTAGAATGCCTTTTGAATTAATTGTTGATGTTGCTAGAATGGTTGTTGGTAGTGTTGTTGAAGATTTAGCCGAGTTGTAATCTCGGGGATGTGAATTTACAGGGGAAATGCTGCCCAAATTTTTATAAAAATTAAGTGCTAGTCGAAATTGAAGTTTTAAGAATCTATGGCTAATGTTTGGTACCAAATGATATTATTGTAGATTTTGGAGAAGTCGTGACGTAATTTTGGATTAATTTAGGAAGCGGACGAGGTATGTGAAGCTTAACCCTTATTTCTTTTGGCATGTCCTAGTGTTAATTCGGCTATGACACGAGCCTCGGGATAACTCCACTCTCGAGATCCGAGTTCATATATGCATTTTATTTGCTTCTCAAGGTTCACTCCTTTTTTTAATGAAACCTAACTTGGGTTCTTATGTTTTTCATTTGATTGAATTTCAAAAGTTTTATAAAGAATTTTGCTATCAAAAGGTCCCGAACTTCGAACGCTCGTAACTTTTTGCATACGAGCTCGGATCGCCCCGAAACATAATAGGTAACTTCATAAGACATAACTTTCCCCCAACTCGGTAGTCGGGCTCGGATGGGGTTGGCACCCGTCCGTGGGGCCCGCGGCTTTTCTATGTTTGTCCTTAATGACCTTCGAGAAAAATTTGATACTATTTTCACTTTGACTTCCGCATATGGATTTCTCACTTATTTAATGAGTTTTGATTATGATTTTATGCATATGATTGTCACTCACGACTCCGCTCGTGCATATGGTTAGTATTTCTTTCACCGGATCCCGGGCCGGTTATGTATCGTGCGCACTATGTTATTTTTCCGGTGTGATGCTGTGTTACGGTTCACCGAGCTCCTCGCTAGAGGGCCGGGTTCCGTTTATATTGGTGTTATGCTGTGTTATGGCGTTATGGTAGGCTATGATGTGTTATGGGGATATGTCGGGTACGGAGATATGAACCTTCTGGTGTGATGCTGTGGCGTGGCGCCAACGACAGGCGGGCGACCACCGTTCTAAGAGCCCTATGCATGATTTGTATTTTTTTTTATAAGTAAGCATTTCGATATTCTGAATATTGCATTTACTTTCCGTACTTCTGGTTTTGACTATGATCTTGTTTATTATATTTCATGTTTTGCATACTCAGTACATATTCCGTACTGACCCCCTTTCTTCGGGGGCTGCGTTTCATGCATGCCGCGGTATAAATACTTATTTGGATGACCCACCAGCTTAGGATTCCTGTTCAGCTGATTTGGAGCGCTCCCTTGTTCTGGAGCCTATACTTCGATCCGGCTTTTGTTATTGTACATATATATATGCATATGTTTGTTCACGAGTACGGCGGGGCCCTGTCCCGTCATATGACTCTGTTATGACTCTTAGAGGTCCGTAGACATGTATGTGTGGGTTATGGGGTATTCACCGTTCGGTCGTGTACGTGTAATTTGTGATTTGGACGTCCCCCTATACTATGATAGCCTTATCGGCTTATTTGTGATATTATCCGTCGGGTTCGATAACGATATGTATATCCGTACATTTGTGACACTGACTTTGGGGCGACGTTCCACTTTTCTGTAAATATTTGTAATTTGCACACGGTATAAGCTACTTGTACGCTAGTCCGGGTTAATGGTGTGTGTACGGGTGCCCGATCGGCACTAGTCGCGGCCACGGGGTTGGGTCGTGACAAAAGTGGTATCGTAGCGGTTCGTCCTCGGATTGTCTACGACCGTGTCCGGTAGAGTCTTGTTTATGGTGTGAAGCTCCGCCACACTCATAAACGGGGAGGCCACGGGGCATTTAGGAAGCAGTGACCCTTTTTCTATCTTAGATCGTGCGATAGAGCCAAGTCATAGGAAATGAGATTCCTCGCACTAACCCTTGATTTCTGCAGAAGAGTGACATCGACAGAAGGAAGCGAACGACGATACTGAAGGTTACAAAGTGCGCAGGTAAGTAACGGCACGAGAGGTATATATCGATTAAGGTATCGAAATGTAAAGTCAAAATTTTAGAAAGGAAAAGTAAGCAGAAAAGCGTAACAGGTGCAGTCCAAGATGGACATACGAGGTAAAGTTTCCCCATTTTCATGCTATTGTCGATCTTTAGCCCCGTGTGTGCTTGATACGATATGTATATATATAAATATGTTGGCCTGTGAGGCATTTATTGGTATTTCTGCTGCGTACGGTGTTTTGTGATAATAAGAAATATAGAGGAAACTTCTAAATTTTTCCGGGGATAAAACAAGAATGAGGTATGGATTTGTAATATGCCTTGAAAGGTTGTGTTAATGGTAAAGACAGAATTTGTCTAAGTTGCAAGTACGGTGGACCTCGAAAAATAAGTTAACTACGGAATTGGCGGTAATGATAATTAGGAGGTCGATACTGATAGGGTAAAAAGAATTTAGGAAAAGGGTTTGTGACATTAGGAGATGAGTTAAAAGAGGTTGGTAAATCTCGATAGAGTATTATATTAAGGTACCAATTGAATTGATAAGCGGGGATTAATTACGACGAGTTTATAGTTAAAAGAAAAGTGATATGATTGAGGCCAGAGTACAAAAAATGTGACGAATATGCACGTACTGACAAACAGCTTGTACGATATTAAAAGTAAGATTGACCAGAAAGGGCAAAAGTTAAAAAGTGTGACGCTATAAGATTGGTTGCGAACAGGATATTGCGTGAATATAATAGAGATCATTATGAAAATGCGTACAGTTTGGCGAGGAAGCGACTAAGAATACGACGTGATTTGTGTAACTAAAGTATGAAAGTGAGCTAATGATCAAATCAAAAAAAAAAAAAAAAAAAGGAGGAAGAACTCAAGAAATTTTCTTCGGGGGAAAATACAGAATAGGGACTACGAGATAACGGAAACAATAGTAAGCACAAAGAGAGAAGGGATTAATTGTAAGGAAAGAGACAAAAAGATGAAACGCGGGTAAGATAACAGCGCAGTAATAGGTGATGACATGTGTAGCCGTGAGTAGGAGGGTTATCAGCGACGGAACTGCGAAAGATCAGATTATGGAGAGATGAACAACGAAGTAGAGGGAGTGATAGAAAATGACTGGCATAATAAGGACGTAAAGGAAAGTAGGGGTGAACGGAATATGACTTGAAAGTAAGAAAGGGATTATGTAAGAGTAATATTTTCCCGAATAGATATAAAGGTAGTATAAAATTCCTCGTGTGCGAGGAAAGAGGGATGAATATAAGTTGGAGAAATATGGTAGGGGGATGCTAAAGGAAGCACCCAGGATAGGCACAATTAAATAAGGGTGAATATGGAACAAAAAGGGAATACATAGTTATGAGCATAAAGGTGTAGTGCGACGACACGGTAATAAGGTAAGGCTAGTAGTGAGATGAATTTGGAATGTTTGTGAGTGGGTTAGAAGTCTATGTTGGGCATGCAGTAAGCGTAAAAGGCGTAGAGAACAAGGGGGTATTACGTGCACAAGACTTTACTTAAAAAAATAATAATAATGGAACCCTTAGGCGACAAAGACGGTAGGTTTAAGGAACGGCACTATATAATTTCACCAAAAGAAGCGGATCGTGCGAGGTTGAGATAAAAATAATATTCCAAGAGAATTTTGGACACTTACCGTGGAATATAAATGCCACCTAACGGAGAATTTGCAACAACTGCGCGTATTAAACTATTATTGGGTCGAAGTGAGAGACCCTTTTTAATTCGGCCGAGGATGTGTCGTGAAGGCGTTTCGGAATCTGTCAAGACTTCAACTTACTCCAGATTATGTGCTGGGGGTCTTGCGACGGGGTTGACGCAATTATATTAACATTAGAACGTCGCATTTCAGCAGAGTCTCAAAGTTAAGCGTGCTGGGGTGAGAGCAATTTTAGGATGGGTGACCCCCTGGGAAGTTTTACAAACTCAGTCGTAAGAAGCAAATGAGAGGTTAGGCTAGCCTAAGGAACTATTAGAGTTTGCAGAGTGGCCAAAAACCTTAAGAGGTCATGTAGATCAAGACGGATCGAATCGGTGAAAACGGAGGAAGTGGCATTACGACTTCGAAATGTGGTAAGTTGAATAGTGTTGGAAAAATTTTGGTGAATAAGATGGTAGCATTTATGTGTACGTACGTATATGATATCCTTATATAGGATATGGCAAGCTCCAAAGAATTGATGTGTGGCGTATTGGAAGACATTTGCCGACGGGATAAGAAGATTCAAGTGAAAGAAAATAACAATGGCACAATGTTATAAGGCAAGCTTTGTTTTCGATACGGATTGAGCTTGGGAAGTTCCAAGATAATGATATTTGGGAAAGGAAGAGAATAAGTAGACGGTAGGTAAGGGTGACCGAAATGTGAGAAAAAGCAAAAGAGTGAAGCACGGCGCGATTTAGATAAAAAGGTGAGAGTAAGCGTGTAGGGACGATGGAATGTGGTGGTATGGAACCAAAGTGGATTGTGTAGAATTGTAGGATAGACTTTGATAAGAGGAGCGAAAGAATAATGGCCCACAACGAAAAATGAGAAGTAAAGGAAAGACTAGGCCGTGCAACAGTGCTAAGAAGTTCCCAATTCTCGAAAGATAAGCGCCGAGGACGGTGGAGAACATATTGGTGCATTAGGACCTCCCTGATAAAAGGGGGGGGGGAGAACATACTAGACTTGAAAGAGATTATGGCGTCCGTACGGCCCTGAAGGGCAAATTTATTAGTCTGGAGCGAGAGTTCGGAATGATTACCAATACAAGGGAATCGGAAACACATATACTTGTATTATGAGAGACTTGTAAAGGAGTATTTCCGCAGCCATACGCTTTTGGGTTATACTGTGAGATTTGAGGGTGAGAAGCTAAAGGAAAAGTTGTGGCAAGAGCCCGAGGATTCAGTTTAAACTCGAATTACGAGTTGCCATGAGTATAGCAGAACTGCGAAGGATAGCGAAGGGTATAGGACCATTTTGTATAGACGTAACTAGTAGACTCATTAGCGACAAAAATCATGTTAAGCAAGTGATTGGAATGTGAAGAAAATGGTGACAAGGACATAAGGACTAACGACGCCAACCACTGAACCTCCAGGGGCCAATATAATAGCGTATCCGAGACCATTTATTCAGTTAAAGACCATGCACAACCATACGGGGAGACTTCGTAACGCTCTCACATCTATGATTTCAGACATAAAATCTCAGTTTACGATTAGCTCCAAGCTCACCTCGGAGGAAGGGAAATCATGAACAAGTCTCGATGCCATATGTCACCCTCATATTAACTACGGATCGAGCGCACTATTTAAAACGCGAAGGAATATGTCACTAGTCGCGCGATTGATTTTAGGTATAGCTAAGGCGATCGTATGCCACGTGTTGAGTTCACTTGTAAAAATAGCTACCATTCGAGCGTCCGGTAACCACGTGAGGGTTTGTACGACGAAGGAAGCGGGTCACAAATGGGCCGATTCGATGTGGGCGAAACATAGAGATAGCTCGGTAAGTAGTCGACAAGTGGAACCCATTCGACAGCGGTCGTCGGCGGCTCGGAGGTAGCGAAGTCATACGCAGATACTCGACGTCGACACCTAGAGTTCCAGGTCGACGATTGGGTATCTTTGGAAGTGTCACCCTTGAAGAGTGTTGTGAGATTTAGCAAAAAGGAAGAGCTCAGTCCGAGGTATGTTGGATCTTATCAGATCGTTTGTGAAGTGGGCAAGGTTGCCTATGAGTCAGACCTACCACCCGAATTAGAGACGCGTGTCCAGTCCCCCACATACTAAGGTTTCGTAAGAGTATAGACGACCCCTCCAGAATATCTCCTATAGACGATATCCAAGCGATAGAAAGATCGTTTTACGAGAAACAACCCATGATTATACTGGATCACCAAAGAGGATGTTATGTATTAAGGATGTGGTTTCCGTTAAGATATGGTGGCGGAACAATATCGGGAAAGAGCAAGGATGATTCACTCTTGTTTCCTATGTCTTCAAATAATTCAAATCCCGGACGGTCCGTCATGTGATTGATGAATGAACAATACGTGATAGCTAAAAAGGGGACCCTCCCAAGCACTTATAAGACCCTATACGACTAATTTAACATTCGAGGACGAATGTTTTAAAGGGGGGGAGGATGTTATATCCCGCATTTTTGTACATTAGTATATTCCGAGCTAACTGCGAAAAGTTAAGGACAAGACTAGTCCCGGATGCGAGGTTGAGATTTTTGACCTTCGATTTTATTTTTAAGACATAAGTTGCTTGCAATTTCATTGACTTGGAATATTATGGAAGACTTGGGGACAAAAGTGAATTAGTGGAAGTTATAAAAAATTTTCATGAAAATATGGAAATTTAGTGTTCATGAAATTAAAAAGCCATGAGCCATGCACATGACTTGTGGGCCATGGGCCACATGGAAGCATGACTTGGGTTATAAAGATGAATTATTAGTCATCTTTATTATGTTCCACCAAGAAACTTCAAGAAATATGAAGAACAAAAGAGGAGGAGAGAAACGGCCAGCCATGGCCGAATTTGGCCATGGGATTTTGGTGAAGAAAATTATTTTCTTCTATGTTTTCTACTCTTTGGAAGGTTCTAAACAACATGGAGCAATTGTTAAGGCAAGCCAATCCTTGGTTTATGCAAGTTCTCAACCTTGGCCAAGTGAAGAACTAGGTGAAGAAAGGTAAGTTTTAATCCATTTTTCATGTGTTATGAAGGGTTGTGCATGTTGTAGTAAGTGAAAGTGGATGAAATTCATGGAAGCATGGAAGTTGAGATGTGGCCGTGTATGTGTATGGTATGTAGGAATGAAAGATTAATTTTATTTAGTATGCTTTGGTTGTTGTTGTAGGGATTTTATAGTGAAAATGATGATTTAATGATTTAAATGGAAGTTGGAATTGTTTGTAGGTTGTTGGAAGAAATAATGTAATTTTTAATATAGTTTTTGTATTATTGTGGTTGATGTCGTTAATGTGTGGAACGTTGGTGTAATTTATGAATTTGGAAGGAAAAAAATATAGTGTTGTAGTTTTGATTGAATTTGGAAGACTTTGGGCTATGTAGTATATTGGTTGGGCCGTTTGAACACTTTGTGGATTGGTTGAAATATTCTTGAATCTAGTTTGAAGGATTTCGGATTAGTACTTGAATATGTGTGCCTTGTGTTGGTTTGAAAGTATATGGTTAATTTGAACGTAATTGGAATGTCGTCGAAATATGTAGAAAAGAGTTATTGACGTTAGAATGCCTTTTGAATTAATTGTTGATGTTGCTAGAATGGTTGTTGGTAGTGTTGTTGAAGATTTAGCCGAGTTGTAATCTCGGGGATGTGAATTTACGTGGAAATGCTGCCCAAATTTTTATAAAAATTAAGTGCCGTCGAAATTGAAGTTTTAAGAATCTATGGCTAATGTTTGGTACCAAATGATATTATTGTAGATTTTGGAGAAGTCGTGACGTAATTTTGGATTAATTTAGGAAGCGGACGAGGTATGTGAAGCTTAACCTTCTTTCTTTTGGCATGTCCTAGTGTTAATTAGGCTATGACACGAGCCTCGGATAACTCCACTCTCGAGATCCGAGTTCATATATGCATTTTATTTGCTTCTCAAGGTTCACTCTTTTTTTTAATGAAACCTAACTTGGGTTCTTATGTTTTTCATTTGATTGAATTTCAAAAGTTTTATAAAGAATTTTGCTATCAAAAGGTCCCGAACTTCGAACGCTCGTAACTTTTGCATACGAGCTCGGATCGCCCCGAAACATAATAGGTAACTTCATAAGACAAAACTTTCCCCCAACTGTGGTAGTCGGGCTCGGATGGGGGTTGGCACCCGTCCGTGGGGCCCGCGAATTTTCTATGTTTGTCCTTAATGACCTTCGAGAAAAATTTGATACTATTTTCACTTTGACTTCCGCATATGGATTTCTCACTTATTTAATGAGTTTTGATTATGATTTTATGCATATGATTGTCACTCACGACTCCGCTCGTGCATATGGTTAGTATTTCTTTCACCGGATCCCGGCCGATTATGTATCGTGCGCACTATGTTATTTTCCGGTGTGATGCTTTGTGTTACGGTTCACCGAGCTCCTCGCTAGGGCCGGGTTCCGTTTATATTGGTGTTATGCTTGTGTTATGGCGTTATGGTAGGCTATGATGTGTTATGGGGATATGTCGGGTACGGAGATATGAACCTTCTGGTGTGATGCTGTGGCGTGGCGCCAACGACAGGCGGGCGACCACCGTTCTAAGAGCCCTATGCATGATTTGTATTTTTTTTATAAGTAAGCATTTTGATATTCTGAATATTGCATTTACTTTCCGTACTTCTGGTTTTGACTATGATCTTGTTTACTATATTTCATGCTTTGCATACTCAGTACATATTCCGTCATCGACCCCTTTCTTCGGGGTCGCGTTTCATGCCGCGCGGTACGGATACTTATTTGGATGACCCACCAGCTTAGGATTCCTGTTCAGCTGATTTGGAGCGCTCCCTTGTTCTGGAGCCTATACTTCGATCCGGCTTTTGTTATTGTACATATATATATGCATATGTTTGTTCACGGGTACGGCGGGGCCCTGTCCCGTCATATGACTCTGTTATGACTCTTAGAGGTCTGTAGACATGTATGTGTGGGTTATGGGTATTCACTGTTCAGTCGTGTCTGTGTAATTTGTGATTTGGACGTCCCCCTATACTATGATAGCCTTATCGGCTTATTTGTGATATTATCTGTTGGGTTATATAACGATATGTATATCCGTATATTTGTACAGCTTTGGGGCGACGTTCCACTTTTCTGTAAATATTTGTAATTTGCACACGGTATAAGCTACTTGTACGCTAGTCCGGGTTAATGGGTGTGTACGGGTGCCCAAATCGGGCACTAGTCGCGGCCTACGGGGTTGGGTCGTGACAGATTTCTATTGGGTTGATTGTTGTTGATGGTGGCTCGTTGACCTGTTATTGTGATTAGACTTATTACCTAAATTATCGTGTCGTACTCAGTTCTCTCTTATTATGACATATATTATCGGAGAAAGGAAAGATAATGAGATTAGGCTTGAATTATGATATAAACTGATGACAGTACATGGATGAAAACTTGATGTATGATTTACTGTTGATGATAATATATAGAAAAATGTAGCATCTTGGTGATACAAGACTTTAGTCATGAGGCGTACTTGCTATGTGTGGAAGTAAAGAGGGACATAGACTCTTATGTGGTTGAGACGGTTTGTATGATTCATTTCATGGTTAAGTTGATCCAAGTCTTGATATGACTTGTGGCTTGTGACTTGTACCTTCGCTGTTGCTTTATTGGTTTGCATTGATTTACCATGTTTACATTCATTTATGCATTCATACACTCATGCATGAATGGAAATGGTTTGGAAGACTTGTGGCATGATGCCTTGTGTTTGACATTGATGTTGCTAATTGTTTATAGTCCTTACATATTAATTAACTGGAATACGTTGAGACATACATTGTGATGTGAAATTAGTGAAGAAGTTGATATAATCTTCTTGTTGAACTTCTGATACTATTTGATACATGGTACTTGATGATTTGAGCATGGATAAAAGAGCCAGGAAATACCGTTACGTACAGATATATGGAAAGGCACATATGTGACCTAGATTATGGCTCGTGGTCCGAGGTTCATTCTGGAAATGAGGGATACATTGATGTGGCCCGCGTCCGAGGTTCTTTCCGAAGCGGAGGTTTATGCTCGAGTCTGAGGAGTGAGTCCAGAACGAGTGGTACATAGACACCATGGGTCCCCTGCAGGTCATGACTACTGAGCTATGATATCAGTAGCATGTGTGTACAGTGTGTATTTGGCCAGTGCATTGCATTACATTACATTGCATTGCACATCATCATATTTTGCATTCCACATCATTACATTTTATTCGGCATTATTATATGGCTCGTCTAGTTCTGATTTTGGTGTGTTTGCTGAAATGGCTGTTATGGTTTTGATATGATCATTGACTGAGTTAAATTGTGGATTAGTGACTCTACCTAGGGAAAGAACTTAGGCTTGTGATTATCAGGTGAGATTATTGAAACTTGACAGACTTGTGGGTTAGAAGCTTCATCTTAGGTTATGACTCTGTTATGGGATATTTTGTGACTTGGATTAGGTATTGACTGTCTATTTGTTTATCTTTTTGATTTTATGCTTATATTCGTGAACTAATCTTAGTCGGCCTATGATGCTTACCAGTATGGTACATAGTGTTTGTACTGATAATACCTTGCTGCACCCTTTTTGAGTGCAGATTGTGTTCCAGAGATTTCTTCCAGATTACATATCTAGCTTGAAGCTAGTTTGCTCGATTAGATCCGAGGGTGAGCTTCTATCCATGCCATGCCACCTGAAGATCTCTCTTTCCAGATGTCTACTTTTATTCCAGACATTAATTGTTAATATATTTGAGATATACTTCAATCTTTAGACATTGTTAGTTAGAGTCCTTGTACGATGACTTTCAGATTTTGGGGTGTAATAGTTAGACTTCCGCACTTGTATCATTTATTAATTATGACTTGGTAGACTTCATATTCATTTACATGTTCATTGATTGTTTAGTATAAAAGATTAAAGAAGTTAAAATTGGCCAATGAGTAATGGGTAAGGGTTCACCTACTAGTGATAATAAGGTAGGTGCCTGCACGATCGGTAGTTAGGGTCGTGACAACTTTATTTTTAGAGTCGCCACCTAATTTTTAGGAAATTAGAAAAACCAGTTGAAAAGGGTTCATTCAAAACGGCTAAATTTTAAAAGAATCCTAATCTAACCAAAGTATGGGTAAAGGTTCTGATGATCCCCCGGGGAAGGTGTTAGGTACCCCGATATTAAGGATCCGTAAAATACGGTTGACCTACGGGTTCTAATAGTATGCCTTATAAATATAAATTATTTTTGATAAAAAAAAACTGCTTTTGTTTTAGATTCCCGCAATAAAAGGTTGGTCATTCATGCAATAATACAACACTTTCAAGAAATAAAAGTGGTAGAGTTTTTCGCAAAATTGGGCGTTTTGGGTTTCGGACTAGAACACTTAGGCTAATACTCGAAGGCTCTTAACCTAAGTAGGACTCCACGTAAGTCCACCCAAAATAGTTTTGAAAAATATATTTTTTAAGTATAGAAAGTAGTTTTTTAAGAAAATAGTTTTAGGCATACTATTATAGTCCATATATTAATCGTATTCTACATATATAGTCAATTTTATTCTATTTTTGTCAAGTTTTAGTCAACTTATATTTTTTGTCTAAGTATAAACAGTCACAATCAATACTACAAGTTCTGAACATCGGTCCGAATCAATCCATATGTCACAAGTCCATAGGTCTCATAAACGTTCAATTTAGTCCTTAATTTCATAAAAATCAGCAGTTTTAGTCCTTCTGTCCAAATCAGCCCCAAGTTTGCGTTAATATCTCAAAATTAGTCTTAATTTTTGTAGCAAATTCATTTTTGGCGACATTAAAATACGGAATAATCTTATAAGGTCTCCAATTGACATAATAATTGCGCAAATAATAATTTAAAGTACATAATTAATGGAGATAGAGAGTTTGGGCCGACTAAGCCCAAAAGGAAAGTATTTATGCAATCGGGTTCACCTTAAATCCAACGTATGCTCCATTTTGCTCCAAGAGAAAGGTTGACTCCATCTAGATACGTTAGTGGGCCCCAATTTCGGGTGGACAAGGAAACAATGGTATACATGATATTAGAATACATCCACAAGTAAACTAAGTATGATGAATTAAACTAGACATGGTTATTACATAGCCAAAAATTTAATTACATAATAATTGGGCCTAGCCCGATATAAATATAACTCGAAACTGCTACCAATACTGCCAAAGGAAGCCCAATAAAGACTAGGAAGCTACCAGAATCGAAAACACAAAAGCAGTTGGCCCAAGAGAGCCAGGTCATCAAAGGCCCAGAACTGGAAGCCCAAGGCTAGAACCTCGAAATTTCTCTAAGTGTGGAAGCCACTATATGCGTTGAATATACACTGATATACACCTCCCTAGGAGAGCAAAACAATACTTTCATACCCTCCTATATATATATTCAGTATACACCTCAACTTAACCCCTTTAATCCTCAGAACCAAAAGGTTAGATCAAGATCCCTAGAAACTTCATTTTTTACCAAAAACATGAGACTTCTAATTGGTTTTAAAAGCAGACAGGATCCCAGAATTTCTACTAAGGCAAAGAAGTGATATACTCAATATCAAAATGACCTCAAATGAACCATTAAACTTAACTGCAAACTTTAGAGCCATTTCCAGAAACAAACAGGGCTAGAAAATAATTCAGATAATGAAAGAATCAGACAAAACACTAGGCTGCAATTTTCAAGCAGTGGCATAGCTTAAGCAAGAATAGCATGCATGCTAAGATGGCTAAGGGCAAATAGTAGGATTTAGATACTGAGGAGGTATAGGTAAAGGAGGGTCAACAAGGAACATAAGTGCACAAGTAATCAACAAGGACAATACTCAGTCTTAAACAACTTTCAACAAGATTCAAAAGCCAACAATCTATTCCATGGGGTTTAGTTTAGTTACTGGACTCATTTTAAGCTGACAGGAGTTAAATCAGTCCTAGAAAGGTCATTTTTTTTAGCGATATTTCCTACTCAAACAAGTTATAGGATTAAACAACAAGATTTTAAGCCATTTTAACTAACTTCAGCTTTAAGCAAGTTCAAATACTAAGTGAACAGGTCTGCAAATTTAACAAGTATTCCAGGTTTTAGATTTAGTCAAGGTCCAACATGATCACAGATTTTTAGCTAATCATAAGGATCATCTCATTCATTTTTAAAAAAGTCCTAGGGCACTATAGGGTCTCAAAATGGTGATTTAATGTGAGGTTTCATCCTTAAGATTAAACAAATAGATCCAAGCACCAACATAAAGTCTAAACAGGATCACAACAAGTTACAACAAAAGGTGAAAAGGATCGTAATACTATCCTAGGTACAAGTGGATCATTTCAAGTTAAAACAAGTCATAAATAGGGGCAGTATCAAACAGGAGCCATAAAGGTTCACATAATCCAAAATTGGAACTAAGATGGTACATGAAATTATCCTAGGTTTTAAATGGCATCTAGGAAACAGGAATATATAAGCAAAATCATCAAGTAATAGGAAAGGGAAAAGGACTAATGCAAAAGCAATTTATAATTATTGAACTTACCACTTCATTTTTATCTTTTCTTAACTCATCAATATTCCAGGTTAAATAGAATTCTTAAAGATTTTCAGTAAAAGTTTGTCATACATAGAGCATAAGAGTGAGCCTTAAAATCACTTAGGAAGGGGAAGAAAGAGTCAAGGTAGCAAACAAACATAACACTCAACTCCTAATCAAAATTACACCCAGTTCTTCTTCTTTTTAAAATCATAGTGTCAAATGATCAGAACATCAACCAAAGAATCAAAATAGGCTAGCAGCATCTACACTAATACAACCTCAACCATATTTTCAATGATAGATAGGATTCAAATTTCAAATGTTAAACCAGAATAACTTGGGGGTTGCAAGGAGGTGAGTAAACAAGTAAGCCAACTCCATTCTCAAGATTTAAAGCCAGTTCCAAGCAAAACATAGGTCCAATATATCTTCTTATACTATAACTTTCAAATAAGTTTTTAAGCATCCAAGTTAAGTAAGAACATGTAGCAAACCAAACATGAATAATATTCAAACTTCAAGTCAAAGTAACTCAGAAGCAAGATAAACAGGATTTTCTCAGAATTCCATTTTAAAGTTTTAGGTTCTTTTGAATCTAAGTGTCATATTAAATGGTTTTAGTTAAAAAAAAAACGGTTCTCGAAGCTAAGTTTCACACCTTAAAAGAGATTCATCTAAGTAAAAGGTCAAGCAATTTAATCAAATAGACCAAATGAATCACACAGAGGACTTCAAGTACTTGTTTGTCCAATTTTAGAACTTAACATTTAATAGGATAGGTGATCAAAACTGCCCAGGGGTGAATTCCATGTGTTATAAATAATTTAAACTAATGCCAGATTCATTTTAAGCCTCTAATTACTTAAATAAAGAGTCACAAAAGCAATCAAAGGTATGAAAATCAGCTTTAGTCTAACCTTTAGTCTACAACATGATTTAAAGCAAATGATGCAAGTTACAGTGTCCAATGCAATCACAGTTCATCAACTAAGTTGGAACAAGTTCCAAATTTCCAATTTTCCCAATGGGAGATTCATTTACTAATGGAAGGTTGTTTTCAATGAGTTTCAAATGCTATAGAGACACTAGTAGGTCTCGAAGTGATTTACATGTTACAGTTTATTATCGAAATGCATGAATGGATTTAGGGGCATAAGTATAGATAGAGATTTGGTCACAACAAGCTACACAGAGAGAGTTTCAATAAAAAATGATTACAACTTAGTTCAAAATGTTTACTGAAGTCAAAAGTGGTACATAACATTGTCCTTAAGTGTAGTGTAAGTCAATTTTTCACATAACAAGTCCCAACTAAGAGGAGAATTCCAAATAAGAGCCATGACAGCTCAAAATAATCCAGAAATGAAACTAAGGAGGGTGCATGATACTACCCTACGGCCACAGATGATATGTTAATGTTTAATGTGGTTCAAACAGCAGATAGAGGTGGGATATGAAGTGTACAAGTCATAAATATCATTTCAAAAAAAGAGGGGAAAAGAAAATTACAAACAGATTGCATTCTTAATTTCAAACAACCTTCAAGCTTATTTTTATACTTTAATTCGAAATGTTGATGGTTCCTAAAACTATGATCAGGAAGTTTAACTTCAAAGAGCACAAATCATGAAAAGAGCAAATCCAGAAGACTTTGGACACACAACAAGTGAAAGGAAAAAGACAGATCACAAATAGCACATAGCAGTCCTAGTGAACTTAGTTTTGAACCTCCCATTCTCAATTTTTAAGCATAATTTGAACTCTTAGTCCTTTTGCCTCTTAACTTAGCTGGACAAGGTAAATACTAGAGATAAAGTGTCATTCGCAACTTATTTTCATGTCAAAATCCTAGAATTTCTAGATAAAACCAAGTAACAATGCAATACAAGCACTCAGAACCTTAAATTTGCACACAAGTTCTCACTTTCACCACAGTTTATATTCAGATAATTCCAGAGCCTCAAGAAGGTTTCAAGATTTACAAATCAC
Source organism: Lycium ferocissimum (assembly GCF_029784015.1). Classification (NCBI taxonomy): domain Eukaryota; kingdom Viridiplantae; phylum Streptophyta; class Magnoliopsida; order Solanales; family Solanaceae; genus Lycium; species Lycium ferocissimum. The sequence continues at coordinate 1,581 of NW_026713372.1, read as the reverse complement.
ATTTGAAAGACTAACTATACTCTGTCACGACCCAACTCCGTAGGCCGTGACTCGTGCCCGAGTTGGACACTCATACGTACCCTTACCCCACACAAGCGTAATAGCAACATAAACATACATAATAATTAAAGATATCATCGAGAAGACGCACGAGCGAGTATGACGCACGAAGGCCGATCGAAGCCGTCAGCAAAGTATACATACAATCCCCAACGTACACGAGCGTACCAAACATATACGAAACCCACTATATACATGTCTACGGACCTCTACGGACCGAAAACATAAACATATGACGGGACGGGCCCCGTCGTACCCCCCGAAATCCGAATGTACATACATATCGAAAGGCTCGTACCAAAATGTAAGCTCCGAACAAAGGAGCGCTCGTAGTAGCCGATAGATGGCCTAAGCGGGGCGGATGCGCGACTGTGCGTGCGTGGTACAAAACACGCCCCCGCGAGCAAGGGGTCAAGACGAAAAATGTCTTCCTAATACGTAAAGCAGAGACCGTAATAACAAAATCAAAGTCGGAACAGATGCGCGAGATCGAACAAAATGCGTACATAATCAAAATACATGTCGAAATCGTAAATAGTGTATGCAGAAAACATATGCCAAAACCGGCCCCGTTAGTGGACTGCGGCGATCGAGTGTGGTCGCCCACACGCCGGCGCCACAAGCATAACATCATAACATACATCGATGGCCATATCAACATAATCATAACAAAGCGTACATGGCACAACATACACCACAACCCGTATACATATAATACACCGCCCTCAGCCACGGAGCACGGCCGAAGACAATGCGAGAAGTACGCTTGAGAGACATATCTGCCCGGGCTCGGTGTGGGAAACATTGAGGCATCCACGAGTGGAGTAGTGAGAAACCAAATGCAATAGAATACCATACGTATTTCCAAAGACTCAATGAGGCATAACCAATGACAAATCAAAGTAAGAAGATCGGATGGAATCATATTATGCGAATTTCGGATGTCGCCATGGTACATTACGGAGGAATAACTTTTCTATGACCATTTTCATAGTCCAAAATAGTTTATAAGACTTAAGGAAATACTTAAAACAATTTTCATTTTAGTAGTTAAAATAGTAGTTAAAATGTTTCTTTAAAAAAGCCGCTCAAAACCAATCACAAACATAAAGGGGTAAAAAATCGGAATTTAGCGGGTCCACCTCGGTCAAAATGAGGTGGCGTATCACTTAAATCACGCTCTACGGAACCTCAAAATCTCATTAGTAAGTATATTTGAGTGATTGGATTGGACTAGTACAAGTTTTAGATATTTAAGAACAACCAGATTGTGGTCTAATTGACTCAATTCTCTTTGAAGGAAGAGGTCCAACTTTGGATGCGGGTCCGAGAGACGAGCGATTCCAAAGGTCGAATCCGAAACACGCACACTAAGGTCATGCCATAGGAAGGAGATAAGAAGCTTTACAAACCCTTTTTTACTTGTTGCTCGCCAAAACTCCCAAAACCCCTTTTCAAAACCGCCAAAAAGGGCCCTCTTACCGGTTTCTATTCATGTAGTTCCCAAAAATTTCCAATTTT